>NC_081376.1:0-92500 GCF_030684315.1 Stegostoma tigrinum | reverse complement strand
GAACTGGGCTGGTTTAGGGATGCAGTAGGGGAAGGGGAGATTTTGAAACTGGTGAAGTCCACATTGATACCATATGGCTGCAGGGTTCCCAGGCGGAATATGAGTTGCTGTTCCTGCAACCTTCGGGTGGCATCATTGTGGCAGTGCAGGAGGCCCATGATGGACATGTCATCTAGAGAATGGGAGGGGGAGTGGAAATGGTTTGCGACTGGGAGGTGCAGTTGTTTGTTGCGAACTGAGCGGAGGTGTTCTGCAAAGCGGTCCCCAAGCCTCCGCTTGGTTTCCCCAATGTAGAGGAAGCCGCACCGGGTACAGTGGATGCAGTATACCACATTGGCAGATGTGCAGGTGAACCTCTGCTTAATGTGGAATGTCATCTTGGGGCCTGGGCTGGGGGTGAGGGAGGAGGTGTGGGGACAAGTGTAGCATTTCCTGCGGTTGCAGGGGAAGGTGCCGGGTGTGGTGGGGTTGGAGGGCAGTGTGGAGCGAACAAGGGAGTCACGGAGAGAGTGGTCTCTCCGGAAAGCAGACAGGGGAGGGGATGGAAAAATGGGCCCTCTTGGTCCTGCTTTTCAGCCTCTTTGCTTACTCCTTGTACACAGTCTGCAGGATCTCATCTCTGTTTCTACCTACATCATTGGTACCAATGTGCACAATGGCCTTTGGCTGCTCACCCTCCCTGTTAAGAATTTGTTGCAACCACTCAGAGATGTCGTTGACCTTGGTACCAGGGAAGCAGGTGTCTCAAATGTGGCTACAGAAACTATGCCCCCAACGAATGAGTCTCCAACCACGATCACTCACTTGGATTTGCCTGACCCTGTCCCACAGCAGGGCGGGTTGTACCACGGACGTGGCTACTGCTGATTATATAACTGACCCAGTTTAGGTTTAGATAAGTGTTAACCTTGATTAAGTGGAGAGCAAGCACCTCAGTGGTCTACAATACAGGAGTATAAAATTCTAAAGGTCACAGATTCTGTGACAGTCAACGACAAGCACTGAATTTTTCTAACCTCATTTCCAACACCTGGGCCATAGCCTTGCATGGCTTGGATGGCACTTGTACATTTAAAAATAAATGTAAGGATGATGTTAGGGTGAGGACATGGAATTTTGTGATATGGTCATATTCTCTCTTGTTGGAGCTGATTGCTGTTTAGCACTTGTATGGTGCAAATGTTACTTATCCTTTGTCAGTCCAAGTCTGATCGTTGTCCAAGTCTCACTGTATTTTCTCATCATTGACTTCACTGTTGGAAAAGTCATGAATTCTGCTGGACACCTGGACAATATTCAATGAACTTTCATGTCTCCACTTTGGTTCAAGTGAAGACATGACTTCAACCAGTGCAGGTATCCAGTGAATGCCACTGACTCAATTTTCTATTCCTCTGCTTCACACCACATTCAATCAGAAGTTGCCAGGGTGGAAATGACAGATTGCACTTTCCTTCCTTTTCAAGCTCAGGATCTCTGATCATATTTGTGGTAAATCCTGAATGAGGTTACAAGAAGTGTGGGCATGATGAAAAGTAAACTGAGCATTAGTGTGCAACTGTTTGACAGCACTGTCATCCACATGCTGCATTACTTTGCTGATGATTGAGAATACATTGAGGTCATAATTGGTCAGGACAATTTGTCTGACTATTACGTGCTAGGTCATCTTTCTCTGAAATGTGAGTGTCGCAAGTGTTTAAAAATGTACTGGAAAACATTTACTGTTGGTGTGGTTACCTTGGGGCACATTGTTCCAATACAGTTTGTGGGATGCTGCCAGGTGCCATGGCATTTGCAGTATCCAGAACATTCAGTCATGTCATTGCGTGAAATAACTTGAATTGCGTGTAAGTTAAGATCTGTGATGCCTCCTCAGGATGAGGGCAAGAAGATCATCCAGACTGATGCTATGAATGGTTTCATCTGCTCCTACACCTTTTGTTCATAACATCTTGTAATAACTGCCATGTAGCCTGATGAGAAACTAAAGCTCACCCTGATTCATTTGCATTCGAAGGTGCCTAATTTTCCCAAACAAAAGGACCCATCACTGAGCAGGAAGTATGGAGAATGTTGTAGACATCAGTGGTGAGATAATGCTGGATCTTGACCAGCAAAACCATTGTTGTGTTGGTGAAATGCAAACAAAAATCTATATGATGTAAAGTTTATTCTCAGCTAATCCCTTTGTCAAATGACAGATTCTGATGTTGGTAACTGGAAAGCCTCCATTGTTGGAGGACGAGAAGCCGTATCCAATTGAAGCAGCACAGACTTTTGCGATGACTGTGGAAACCACTGCTTATGCCTTGCTTCAAGCATTGTCAAGGAATGATATTGACGATGCAACACCGATTGCGAGGCGGCTAACGATGCAACAGAACTATGGTGGTGGAATTCACTCGACGCAGGAAAATGCTTGAGATCACAACAACAGGCATTCAGATATTTCCATTGATCATGTTACTAACTGGTGGTGATTGCTGTTTGCAATCAAACTGGACACTGCATTTTCATCTGCAGTTTTGGTGCATTGGCACAAATTCCAGTTCTTCAGTGGTGTTAAGGATAGGATTCTTGGCAGCGTGGAGGAACAGAGGGATCTTGGTGTGCAGATACATAGATCCCTTAAAATGGCCACCCAAGTGGACAGGGTTGTTAAGAAAGCATATGGTGTTTTGGCTTTCATTAACAGGGGGATTGAGTTTAAGAGTCGTGAGATCTTGTTGCAGCTCTATAAAACTTTGGTTAGACCGCACTTGGAATACTGCGTCCAGTTCTGGGCGCCCTATTATAGGAAAGATGTGGATGCTTTGGAGAGGGTTCAGAGGAGGTTTACCAGGATGCTGCCTGGACTGGAGGGCTTATCTTATGAAGAGAGGTTGACTGAGCTCGGTCTCTTTTCATTGGAGAAAAGGAGGAGGAGAGGGGACCTAATTGAGGTATACAAGATAATGAGAGGCATAGATAGAGTTGATAGCCAGAGACTATTTCCCAGGGCAGAAATGGCTAGCACGAGGGGTTATAGTTTTAAGCTGGTTGGTGGAAAGTATAGAGGGGATGTCAGAGGCAGGTTCTTTACGCAGAGAGTTGTGAGAGCATGGAATGCGTTGCCAGCAGCAGTTGTGGAAGCAAGGTCATTGGGCTCATTTAAGAGACTGCTGGACATGTATATGGTCACAGAAATTTGAGGGTGCATACATGAAGATCAATGGTCGGCACAACATTGTGGGCTGAAGGGCCTGTTCTGTGCTGTACTGTTCTATGTTCTATGTTCTATGTTCTATGTTCTATGTTCTAATCCTTGGTTAAATTCTTACATGCACTTTGCCTGTGCATCACTTTTCCTCTTGGCATTGTCCTTGAAGACTATCTGTTTCTGTAAACCTTCACTTACTTGTCATAGGATCATTGAGGGACAGCATAATAGATTGTTATGGCAATGGAACAGACCCTTCAGCAAATTGTATGTGCCCTCACAAGATGCAAGTCCCAAACTATTCTCATCACATTTCCCAGCACTCGACCCAGAGCCTTGTATGCCTTGGCATCGCAAATGCCCAATCAAAGACTTGTTAAATGTTATCATGGTTTCTGCCTCTACCACCCACACAGTCGGTGCGTTCCACATTCTCACCACAGGTTGGGTGCAAAAACAAGTAAGTTTCCTCAAGAGATAGTAGGAGAATCTGAGAGAACAAGGTGTAGAACTGGATGAACGCAGCGGGCCGAGCAGCATCAGAGAAACAAGAAAGCTGACATTTCGGGTCGAGACCCTTCTTCAAAACCTGGGAAGGAGAAGGGGATTCTGAAAAAATTAGGGAGAAGTGGGGAGGCAGATAGCAGATGGATAAAGGAGAAGATAGGTGAACTGTCCTGTGCTGTCCACTCACTGTCCCCTGCTCCAGAATCATAGAATCAGAGAATTCTACAGAATTGAACAAGCACTTCATTCCATTGTGTCTGTAACCACTGAAGCCACACTAAGTTGACATTCGGCTCATGTTCTAGCAATAGGCCCATTGCCTTGAATGTTATTTCATTTTATGTGCTGTACCAACCCTTCTTCTTTGATGTGAAAAGATTATCCACCTTAACTAAAGTTCCAGACAATGAATTCCAAACCCCCAGCACCTTCTGGGTGTCTTTTCTTTCCTGAAATTCCTTCTGAGCTTTTAGCTTAAATGTATGTATCTCTTCCTCTACCACCACCGCCCCCCACCACCGACCCCATTATGGACCTTCTTTTCACCTCGCCTGTACCCATATTAATCCAAACAATTTTTTCAGGACCTCCTTCAACCTTCTCTACTCAAAAGAAAACAACCCAACCTTATTCAGATAAAACAGTGATGCTAGAGACAATGGGAACTAGAGATGCTGGAGAATCCAAGAGAACAAAGTGTGGAGCTGGCTGAACACAGCAGGCCAAGCAGCATTTCGGGAGCACAAAAGCTGATGTTTCAGGCCTAGACCCTTAATCAGAGATCAGCAACAGTGATGCTGCCTGGCCTGCAGTGTTCCTCCAGCTCCACACTGTGTGATCTCAGACTCCAGCATTAGCAGTTATTGCTAACGCAAACTTATCCAGACTCTCCATCGAGTTAAAATGCTTCACCCCCTCAGAACATGCTGATGAATATCCTCCACACATGCTCAAATGCAAACACCTCCTTTCTATAATGGAGAGACCAGAACTGCACTGAGCACTTCAGCTGGGGCCTAACCAAAGTCCTGTACAGCTCTTGAGCCATATGCTTTCTGAACTGTCCTTTTAAGCTGCCATTCCATGTTCAGGAATCTGTGGACAAGCACCCCAAGGTCACACCATTCCTCTGACCTTCCTAGTGCCCTGGCATTTCTTTGAATGATTCGTTGCCTTGTTAGTTCGTACAAATTGCATTACCCGACTGATCAGGGTTAACATTCCATCTTCCGTTGACCTGCCCATTTGACCAATGTATAACTTTGGATTCAACTTGCTGTATTTTCCTGGACCCCACGAGCTTTACCTTCTTTGCTACGCTCCCATTCGGGACCCTGTCCAAGTCTTTGCTGAAATCTGTTTTCACGACATCAACTCCCATCTGCACACTCTGTCACCTCTTTGAAAGAATCATCTAAGTTTGTGAGGCGTGACCTCCCTCTGACAAAGTTATGCTGACGGTCGCTGATCAGACCCCACTTCTTGAAATGGAAATTAAGTCTGCTGTTCAGAATTTTCTCCAATATTTTCCTACCTGCTGATGTGATACTCACCGGTCTGTAATACTCTGCTTTATGTTTGTCATGCATTTTGATAAGTGGAAATATGTTACCTGTTCTCCAGTCCTTTGGTACTTTTGAAAGCTCTGTATGAGGGCGAGTGGAATTTTTTCTCTCATTTCCCTGGGCATCTTGGCATACACCTCATCCAAACCTGGGATTTGTCCAATTTTAAATTCACCAAAACACCTAACATCTCCCCAGCCTCTGTTAATTCTGTCCAAGAATTGTGGGCTCCTTCTCACATGTAAAAGCTGATGTGAAATTCTCGTTTAACACCTGACAATTGCTCTCCAGTTCAAAGCGTTCATTTGCCTCTTCATCCCTAATGAGGCCTGGTTTTCCCTGGATTTTCTCTTTCGCTCTGAGACACTTGTAGAAGATTTTGAGCTTCTCCCTGATCCTAATCTTGGTCACCAGCGTTCTGTTGCCCTGTATTGGTTCTCTGAGTTGCTATGACGAGATGCCCCTGCACACTGTACATCATCGTCATGGTGGTTTCTCGCAGATGTGGATGACAGTCTCCCACTCTCAGGCTGAATTGATCGCCGGCTGTACACACCGATGCAGCTCCCGTCGGCTCTGTTGCACTCGGGGCAGAAGGCAGTCGTGGGAAGGGGTGAGGGAGGTGTTGGTGTGGCTGCATGGCTTCCGCTGCTTCCAAAGGCAAGCCTCGAGGTGTTTGATGCCTTCCCAGGTGCTCTTCAGGCTTTGGACCGTCTTAGGCCGGCGATTCCTAGGTGTCTGCAGGAATGTTGCACTTCACCATTGAGGCCTTGAGCTTATCACCGAGTGCTTCCTCTGCACATCTGGGTCTCGCCTGCTCTTTTGAAGCTGGGATGAGAACATGCGGAGAGTCTCGTGTCAGTCATACAGATGAAGTGTCCAGCCCATTGTAGCTGATCGAGGATGGTCAGGGCCTCAGTGCTGGGGATGTTGGCCTGGTTGACGTTAGTGCATCTACAGGGACTCTTGTTCCCTTGATGACTGTTATACACCTCTGTTTTCCTTTTTATCTGGTCAAAGAACAAAGAAAATTACAGCACAGGAACAGGCCCTTGGGCCCTCCAAGCCTGCGCCAGATCCTATTGAAAGTAGTGTGTTGATGCATTTGTGTAATGATTGTGTTTTGTTTGAGCCCTAACATTGAAAGCAGTGTAAGAATGTTTTTGTGCAGCAGGCAAGGTGTCACGAGATTGAGCCTTCATACACTTGCAAGATGTTGAAATTTTGCCATTATTTATTAAAATAATGATAAATTTCCATGATCAACATTTCTGTTACACTGCAATGATGATCCCATGGCATGTAAAATCAAAAAGATACGATAAAAGGAGACTGGATCATGACCTAGTCTTGCAGACTTGGGTCAGCATGCAGGGAGAATGTTTGTAGTTTGTAGTTTAGAAGATCACAGCAATTTATGCATCAACTTCTTCATCAATACTGTTCCATTGCTTTCAAACTGCATTTTCCACTCTGCAAGATAATATCTGTGAGAACAAGCAACAGTATCGGTAGATGGTCTTTGGGGAATGAAATGGCACAAAACCCAATCCATTCAACAACATATTTCAGATATGTCGACAAATTAAATATTCCAGCAGAGGGATAAAACAAGGAAGATGAGAGTGAGGAGGCAATAGTTCTGATGACCAAAGAACAGAAATTTACCTTTATCCATTTGAACAATAAAGCAGGCACACAAATAACTAATCATCCAAGAATGCACATGTGCAACGGAGGCTACAGGGGGACTAAAAATGCCGAATTGCTGTCATGCGTGTTGCTGAAAGGGTGATTGAAACAGATTCTGTGGTAAATTTGAAGAGATACAGATAATGCATCACAGCATGTTGGAGAAAGAACATTATGGACTGAGGCAAATTGTATTGCCCTTTTCAGGAGTTATTAGGTTCATAATGAATTGAAACACTTTCTTCTGTGCTGAAAGCTTTAGTTTAGTTGCAGCAGGACGACAATTTCTGTTCCTGGTAGTATTTAGCAAACTGTTAAAAGTGAATGTCACTGCACAGAATTCCAAACATGACTCCAATCAGTAGAGAAAATATCCAAGGGGTATGATGAGTTGTATCCTGTCATGTTGAACAATGCAGCTACAGATACAGTGGAGGCACTGATGATAATGTTGCAAAAATCCTTAGATTGTGGAAAATTCTCAGAGGATTAAAAGATTGTGAACATAACACCATTATTAGAAAAATACTTCGATAAAATAGCAAGCCAGTATTGCCAATTTAGGTCAACCTGGGTAGATGTTTGTGCCGGCAATGAAAGATGAAATAACAGGGTACTTAGTGTGCTATAACATCCTACAGAGTTCACATCCTTTTATAAAGGGGAAATAATACTTGACAAACTTGCTACAGTGCTTTGAGAAGGAAACAAACATTACTGATGAAGGACCACCAGTTGATGTCGTACATTGAGATTTCAACAAAGCATTTGATAAGGTACAGCTCGTAAGGTGTCTCAAAAGAAAAGAGCCCATGTGTTCAAGGGTAGTATGTTAGGATGGACAGAGGACTGCATCACAAATAGAAGTAGAGTCGTAGCAGCAGGATGGTAACTTATAAGTCGTGCACGGCCACAGAGTGAATGCTGCGGAGGCCGTACACCTAATGTTGACTGGGTTGATTTCGGAAATGGCGGAGGGAATCGCCATGCTTAGGAATGTTGGGCGGGCTGGGACTACGTTAATTGGAGTTTATAAGATTGAAAAAAAACTTATTTTTTCAACATTTCAGATTCTTAAGAGGCTTGATGGTGTATATCCGTAGAGATTACTCTCATTTGTGAAAGATTTTACGACCAGAGGCCACATTTTCAAATTGGTTGCCTATTAATTTAGGGGAAGAATTACTTCTTTGAGGTTGTAGCAATTTATTGAACACTTTAGCAGAGAAGGTTTTAGAGGTAATGCCATTAATTATATGTTCGGCTGAGATGGCCAGGTTAATTTTGAAATCAAGAAACAATGATCATGAGAAAAGTCTAGCCTTGACAGTGGAAGTTACTTCAAGGATCCCCTTATTAGTACAGAACACAGGGAGGAATTAAACACATCACTACCACACCATCACTACCATGAGAGAAGTAGCAGTAGACAATCTAATGGAGTGAAAACAGATTAGACTCTTTGCCGTGATGGTTTACTTTCTAAGATTCTCAACAATGAGCTTCAGAGTCGGTGTATGCATTGATTGTAATTTCCCAAAAAGGTTTAGATTCGAGAGAAGCATCTGAGGGCTGGAAAAATGCCGATGTGACATTCCTGTTTAAAAAGGAGAGGGGCAAAAAGAAGATAACTACAACCGAACCAGTCTAACATCTATTGTTGGAAATATGTGGCAATCAACTGTGAAGAAAATAGTAGCAGGACATTTGGAAAATCATAATCTAATCAAACAGAATCACCATAGCCTGCTGAAAGAGAAATTATGCCTGGCTAATTTGTTTGGGTTTTTGGAGGAAGTTTTGGAAGGAGAATTAATAGAGGAAAGCCAGTAAATGTGTTGTGTTTGGACTTGGAGAAAGCATTTGAGAATGTACTCAAAAGTAATAAGCTGAGAGCTGAGGTTTTGAAGGTAGTGTATTGCTAGGGATCAGTATGCTTTGCACGTTCTGGAAGGAGAGATGACATCTCGAGTGAAATGCACCAAGTGAATATATATTTTGGGGAACTTGGTGGCAATGCGGTAAGTCACTCCAGAGTGTAAGAGGTGCCATTTGCTTACTTATTTGCCTGATAGTTCGTAAGCATTTTTTTTGAGACAGGGTAAATTGAAGCCAGAATCAGGGACCGAGAGGGTGAAGGTGCAGGTCTCTGGCACAGAGTCTGTCCCTCTTGCACAGAAGGGAAGCGGGGATAGGAAGAGAGTGATAGTCATTGGGGACTCAATAGTTAGAGGGACTGATAGAAGATTTTCTGGGAACGAAAGAGACTCACGATTGGCGTGTTGCCTACCAGGTGCCAGGGTCCGTGATGTCTCGGATAGTGTGTTTAGGGTCCTGAGGGAAGAGGTTGACCAGCCCCAAGTCGTGGTCCACGTAGGCACCAGCGACGTAGGTAGAAAGAGGGATAGGGATGTCAGGCAGGATTTAAGGGAGCCAGGGTGGAAGCTGAGAGCTAGAACAAAGAGCGTGGTCATCTCTGTTTGTCACCTGTACCACGTGATAACGAGTCAAAGAACAGGGAGAGATTTCAGCTGAAGACGTGGCTGCAGGGATGCTGCAGGTGGGAGGGCTTCAGGTACATGGACATTTGGGGCTCATTCTGGGGAAGGTAGGACCGCTACAAACAGGACGGTCTCCACTTGAACCAGAGGGGCACGAATATCCTGGGTGTGAAATTGGCTCGTGCCATTCGGGTGGATTTAAACAAGCTCAGAAGGGGGATGGGAAACTGAGGTGTAGTCCTAGTACACAGGAGGATGAGCGTAGGGAGGACATGGTCAGGACCTCACTGTCACAGGAGTGTGCTGGCAGACAGCAAGCTGTATTGAAGTGTGACGACTTTAATGCCGGGAGTATCCGGAATAAGGTAGGTGAGCTTGCAGCTTGGCTAGGTACCTGGGACTTCGATGTTGTGGCCATTTCGGAGGCATGGATAGAGCAAGGTCAGGAATGGATGTTGCAGGTTCTCGGGTTTAGATCTTTCATTAAGGCCTGGGAAGGTGGTAAGAGAGGGGGAGGTGTGGCTTTGTTGGTCAAGGACAGTATAACGGCGGCTGAAAGAACCTCTGAGGACTCGTCTCCTGAGGTGGTACGGGCTGAGGTTGACAAGGAAGGTTTGTCGACTGAGTCAGTATGGGTGGAAGTTCGGAACAGCAAGGCAGCAGTCACTTCACTGGGGCTTTTCTACAGACCCCAAATAGCAGTAGGGAGATCGGCCTCATTGGCCGGCAGATTGTTGAAAAGTGCAAACGTAGCAGGGTTGTTGTTATGGGTGACTTCAACTTTCCCAATATAGATTGAAACCTCCTTAGTGCAGATGGTTTGGATGGAGCCGTTTTTGTCAGGTGTGTTCAGGAGGGTTTCCTGACTCAGTATGTGGACAGGCCGACGAGGGTGGGAGGCCATTTTGGATTTGGTGCTCGGCAATGAGCCAGGACAGGTGTCAGATCTCGAAGTGGGAGAGAACTTTGGCGACAGTGACCGCAAGAGCCTCACATTTACCATAGCCATGGAAAGGGAAAGGAGCAGTTACCAGGGGAAGATATTTAACTGGGGTCAAGGAAACTATGATGCTATCAGACAGGAGTTGGGCAGTACACATTGGGAGCAATTGTTCCACAGAAAGGGCACAGCAGACATGTGGAGGCTGTTCAAGGAGCAGTTGTTGCGAGTGATGTATAAATTTGTTCCTCTGAGACAGGTAAGAAGGGGTAAGATTTAGGAGCCTTGGATGACGGGTACATAGGTGCTTCTTGTCAAAAAGAAAAGGCAGCGTACGTAAGGTGGAGGAAGTGAGGGTCTGGCACAGCTTGAGAGTATTACAGGCCTGCTCGGAAGGAGCTCAAAAGATATTGCCTGTACAATTGTTAGCTGTTACAACCTTTGCGTCCACGCTTGCTCATTCAATGGTGTCAAGATGCCAGCAGTGCGTGTACCTTCTCCATCCCCTAATGCCGTCAGCTCACACAAGACATAGTCCTTACTTAAAATCTTCTGATCAACCAAAGTTCATTGTAATGGACATTTTAGTTATCTGTCATGAAACGAAAACTGATTCTGACTGGCATGACCTGCAGTGCAAATGAATATAATCTGCGAAACGAGATTTCTTATGGGCTTGCAGCCGCTACAAATAATTGCTTTTCAAAGACGTTGCATACATACAATTTTTTCTCCAACCACCTTAGATTATGTTTTTGTTTATGCATGTTGTGTGGGTTTCCAGTCAGGCCCATAAACACAGGTTGATGCAGTCACTGTTATAACACGGTATTGAAGGAGAATTTGTGATCTTTGGAGTTTCATTCCAGTGTATGAAGGAGTGCATCATCAAGCCACTTCAGATCTCTACTGGTGACTATATTGTTGCAAGTTTTCAAGTGTTACCGATGGTCACATAAAATATGGCCTTTTTGTTGTTGCGCTATTCATCTTAACTGCACCATATCTCGTATTTAGGCTTGGAAACAATTTCAATTGTTTTGATTTACTTATTCAAAATCATTTATGATTGTTGTCATGATATCTACAATATGTTATTTTGATTGGACATAGAGGATTGGATCTGTCTTAATGGAAATAATGTATGCGCTTATAAAACCCCTTCTGGGCAAGGTAGTTGCTCAGTGGTTAGAGCTGCTCATGCACTGGGGAGCCAATAGAGATTCCAGTCTTGGGTCACTAACCGTGTGGAATTGACACATCCTCCCCGCGTCTGCGAGGGGCTTCTGCCAGGTGCTCCAGGCTTCGTCGGAGGCTCACTGATGATGTTACCGAGAATGGTGACGAAACGTCTGAAAACTAACCTTCCAGCTCAGCGAGCAAACTCACGTGCAGGTGCTCCAGTTTCCTCCCATTGTTCAAAGATGTGCAGGTCCTTATATGTGATTTGTGAAGCATTTCTTAAATGTTTCAATCCTGCCAGCATCCAGTGCCTTGGACAAAGTAACTGGAGATGAATAAAAGATACAGTGCCTTTTGACACCATTTCCTGCTGGATTTTCATCAATCCTGCTTTATATCAGTGACAACATCCATGACCTTTTTGATGCTATGTCTGAATTGACAGTCTAGTTCCAAATATTTGTTGTGCAGTATTTCAAGGTCTCTGTTGCAGCATACCCATGAATGTCCACTTCAAAAGATACTTCCACATCATAAAATCCCTACAGTGTGGAAACAAGCCCCTTTTGACCCAAGAAGTCCACAGCCACCCTCCAAAGAGCATCTCACCCTGACTCATCCCCCGACCCTTTCCTCTGTAACCCTACATTTCCCATGACTAACACGCCTAATCTACACATCCCTAAACACAATGGGCAAGTTTGGCATGGCCCATACACCTAGCCCGCACATCTTTGGACTGTGGGAGGAAACCAGAGCACCCAGCAGGAACCCATGCAGGCAAGGGCAGAATGTACAAACTCCGCACAGAAAATCGTCCAACGGTGGGATCGAACCTGGGTCCCTGGCGCTGTGAGTCAGCAGTGCTAACCACTGAGCCACCGTGCTGCCCTTGGAGTTGGACAGAGCTTGCTTGTTCCTGGGTGGCCTCAATCTGCCAACCTCCACTTAGTGGCAAAAGTGCTGACCAACTGCACTCATCTTTACTGGTTTTTGCTTTATATCATTGAATTCAATCCTTCAAACTCTATGATAAATATTGAAATTTCCATTGATATGTGAGGGTTGTTTTTAGTCCACAGTATTGGTTTATTATGTTTCATTGGTACATAATGAATATTGTATGTATATGCAAATGGGCAAGTTGGTAATGATGCAGTCCACAGACCTGGAGGATAATAACACTGTCCTTCAATCGCCCACGATGCCCTCTGCAAATTGGTAGAAAACAAAAATTTCAATAAAATTCATCTCTCCTCCCGTCAGTGGATCAAAATTAATTCAGGATTTTGTACAGGCCAATAACCGTAAGATTACGTGAGCCTAAACAAAACTACTGGCTCATATTAGTTCAGTAAAGTGAA
Organism: Stegostoma tigrinum; assembly: GCF_030684315.1. NCBI lineage: Eukaryota > Metazoa > Chordata > Chondrichthyes > Orectolobiformes > Stegostomatidae > Stegostoma > Stegostoma tigrinum. The sequence goes on along the minus strand of NC_081376.1, from coordinate 79,547 downwards.
AGGGCAACAATAGAGGCAGTAGGAACTGCAGATGCTGGAGAATCTGAGATAAGAAGGTGTAAAGCTGAATGAACACAGCAGGTCAAGCAGTATCATCCGGCTCTACACCTTGTTATCTCAGATTCTCCAGCGCCAATTTTCTGAAGTAGGGTCTCGTCCCGAAACATCAGCTTTCTTGCGTCTCTGATGCTGCTTGGCCTGCTGTGTTCATCCAGCTCTCCACCTTGGGCAACAATAGAGTATGCTTTGAGTCACTAGATATGTTACGTGGATTTGTCTTCCTTAGGGTGGAGTTAGTGGAACCGAGAAACATGTCTCCCTCACAGCGTTTGTGACAAAAGAATTGCATCGTTCCTTGGCGGCCTTTCAACAGAACAATATTCAGAGATTTCACGAGTGGTAAGAATGTAACTTCTTTTACTTCTCTTTATCTCACTTTTTCCAACAATTGGAAAATAGATTTTAGAAATAACGTCGAGCTGATGAAGTGTGAAAAGAAGAATAATTCCAAGCAGTGGTGGGAGTTGGTCAGTGCGGTGGGAGGAGTGGATAGGTGGGAGAGAAGGTGGACAGGTCATGGAGGCGGGGATGAGGGGAGGAACTGGTCTTGGGATGAGGCTGGCGGCTTGGGAGATTTTGAGGGTGGTCAAGTCCATATTGAGTTGGAAGCTTCCAAGGCGGAATATGAGGTGCTGCTCCTCCAGTTTCTGGGTGGTTTGGTTGTGACACTGGAAGAGGCCCAGGATGTCGTTCAGGGAGTGGGAGGGGGAGTTGAAGTGATGCAATGATTTGAAAATGAAAATAGAAGGTGTGGTTAGTAAGTTTCCCAATGATTGAAGGTGTAGTAGCCAGCCAAGAAGGTCACCTCAGAATACAATGGGACATTGACAAGGGCCAATAAACTGAGGAATGGCAGGTGGTGTTGAGGTTAGACAAATGTGAGGTGCTCCATTTTGGAAAGGCAAATCAGGGCAGCACGTATACACTGAAGGTTGTGGGGAGTGTTGCTTAATAAAGAGACGCTGGAGTGCAGTTTCGTAGTTCCATCAAAGTACAGCCACCGGTAGAAAGGATATGAAGGAGTCATTTGGTGTGCTTGCCTTTATCGGTCAGTGCATTGAGTATTGGAGTTGGGAGATCACTTAGCAGCCATGTGGGACGTTGGTTCAGCTGCTTTTGGAATACTGCAATCGATTTTGGTCTCCTTGCGAGAGGAAGGATGTCGGCGCAACATTGAGGGCCGAAGGTCCTGTTGTGCGCTGTATTGTTGTATGTTGTAAACTTGAAAGGGTTCAGAGAAGATCTACAAGGATGTTACCAGCATCGGAGGTTGGAGGTATACAGTGGGCTTGAACAAGCAGCTATTTCTTGGAACTTTGGAGTTCAGGGCTGACCATATAGAAGTTTATACAATTACGAGGGACATGGATAGAGCGAACAGCCAAGATCTTTTCCCCGGATAGCTGGAATCCAAAACTGGAGGGAATAGGTTAAAAATGAGAGAGGGAAGATTTAAAATGGACCGGATTTTTTTCATAGTGGTGCATGTATGGAATGAGCTGCCAGAGGAAGTGGTGGAGGCTTGTACGTTTAAAAGGCATGTGGATGGGTATATGAATAAGACGGGTTGAGAGGAATATGGGCCACATGCTGGCAAATGGGACTAAATTAATTTAGGATATCTGGTCAACATAGACAAATTGGGCCAAAGGATCTGTTTCCCGACTGTACATCTCTCTGACTCTAAGTGTCTTTTTTCTGAACCACGTGGCCCATAATTAGAAAAAGTTGAATCAGGATTTGGGAATGTGACAATTCTAATTGGATCTGTTTGATGAAATTAACTCTGTAGGTAATGGTGGTTGAATTATGATTTGTCAAATTTGAGTTTATTGCAGCATCTTATAGAATAGAGGAAACACGTGTAATCAAAATTGAAAATGAAAACTTGGTAAAATTTTGCATTGGAAATACATGACCAGCCATTGGAGGAGATTCATGACCATTGCATTCAAGTGAGAACAACAAATGCGATTCAGTGACTCCGTGAAACGGGATGCAGTGACTCAGTGAAATTGGATGCAGTGTCTGTGGGAAATGGGATGCAGTGACTTATGCAAATGGGATGCAGTGACTGACGGTAATGGGATGCAGTGACTCAGTGAAACGGGATGCAGTGACTGAGTGAAATGTGATGCAGTGGCTGAGTGAAATGTGATGCAGTGGCTGAGTGAAATGGGATGCAGTGGCTGAGTGAAATGGGATGCAGTGGCTGAGTGAAATGGGATGCAGTGGCTGCGTGAAATGGGATGCAGTGGCTGAGTGAAGTGTGATGCAGTGACTGAGTCAGTTGGGATGCAGTGACTGAGTGAAATGGGATGCAGTGACTGATGGAAATGGGATGCTGTGAGTGAGCGTAATGGGATGCAGTGACTGAGGGAAAGGAGATGCAGTGACTGATGGTAATGGGAAGCAGTGACTGAGACAAATGGGATGCAGTGATTGATGTAAAGAGGTGCAGTGACTGATGGAAATGGGATGCATTGACTTAGGGAAAGGAGATGCACTGACTGTGGAAACAGGATACTGTGACTGAGTGAAATGGGATGCAGTGACTGAGTGAAATGGGCTGCAGTGACTGAGTGAAATGGGCTGCAGTGACTGTGCGAAATGGGCTGCAGTGACTGTGCGAAATGGGCTGCAGTGACTGTGCGAAATGGGCTGCAGTGACTGTGCGAAATGGGCTGCAGTGACTGTGCGAAATGGGATGCAGTGACTGTGCGAAATGGGATGCCGTGTCTGAGTGCAATGGGATGCAGTGAATGAGTGAAATGTGCTGCAGTTACTGAATGAAATGGGATGCAGTAACGGAGGAAAGGAGATGCGGTGACTGTGGGAAATGGCATGCTGTGACTGAGTGAAATGGGACGCAGTGAATGAGTGAAATGGGCTGCAGTGACTGAGGGAAATGGGACGCACTGACTTAGTGTAATGTGAAGCATTGAATGAGTGAAATGAGATGCAGTGACTGTGTGAAATGGGATGCAGTGAATGTGTGAACTGGGATGCAGTGGCTGAGTGAAATGGGATGCAGTGGCTGCGTGAAATGGGATGCAGTGGCTGCGTGAAATGGGATGCAGTGGCTGCGTGAAATGGGATGCAGTGGGTGAGTGAAATGTGATGCAGTGACTGAGTCAGTTGGGATGCAGTGACTGAGTGAAATGGGATGCAGTGACTGATGGAAATGGGATGCTGTGAGTGAGTGAAATGGGCTGCTGTGACTGAGTGTAATGGGATACAGTGACTGAAGGAAAGGAGATGCAGTGACTGATGGGAATGGGATGCAGTGACTGAGACAAATGGGATGCAGTGACTGATGTAAACGGGTGCAGTGACTGATGGAAATGGGATGCATTGACTTCGGGAAAGGAGATGCAGTGACTGTGGAAACAGGATACTGTGACTGAGTGAAATGGGATGCAGTGACTGATGGAAATGGGATGCAGTGACTGATGGAAATGGGATGCGCTGACTGATGGAAAGGAGATGCAGTGACTGTGGGAAATGGCATGCTGTGTCTGAGGGTGATGGAATGCAGTGACTGAGGGGAATGGGATGCCGAGACTGATTGAACTGGGTTGCAGTGACTGAGTAAACTGGGATGCTGTGACTATGTCTAATGGGATGCAGTGACTGAGGGAAATGGGATGCAGTGACTGATGGAAATGGGATGCTGTGAGTGAGCGTAATGGGATACAGATACTGAGGGAAAGGAGATGCAGTGACTGATGGTAATGGGATGCAGTGACTGAGACAAATGGGATGCAGTGATTGATGTAAATGGGTGCAGTGACTGATGGAAATGGGATGCATTGACTTAGGGAAAGGAGATGCAATGACTGTGGAAACAGGATACTGTGACTGAGTGAAATGGGATGCAGTGACTGAGTGAAATGGGATGCAGTGACTGAGTGAAATCGGCTGCAGTGACTGTGCGAAATGGGCTGCAGTGAGTGCGAAATGGGCTGCAGTGACTGTGCGAAATGGGCTGCAGTGACTGTGCGAAATGGGATGCAGTGACTGTGCGAAATGGGATGCCGTGTCTGAGTGCAATGGGATGCAGTGAATGAGTGAAATGTGCTGCGTGAAATGGGATGCAGTAACGGAGGAAAGGAGATGCGGTGACTGTGGGAAATGGCATGCTGTGACTGAGTGAAATGGGATGCAGTAACGGAGGAAAGGAGATGCGGTGACTGTGGGAAATGGCATGCTGTGACTGAGTGCAATGGGACGCAGTGAATGAGTGAAGTGGGCTGCAGTGACTGAGGGAAATGGGACGCACTGACTCAGTGTAATGTGAAGCATTGAATGAGTGAAATGAGATGCAGTGACTGTGTGAAATGGGATGCAGTGAATGTGTGAACTGGGATGCAGTGGCTGAGTGAAATGGGATGCAGTGGCTGAGTGAAATGGGATGCAGTGGCTGCGTGAAATGGGATGCAGTGGCTGAGTGAAATGTGATGCAGTGACTGATGGAAATGGGATGCTGTGAGTGAGTGAAATGGGCTGCTGTGACTGAGCGTAATGGGATACAGTGACTGAGGGAAAGGAGATGCAGTGACTGATGGGAATGGGATGCAGTGACTGAGACAAATGGGATGCTGTGACTGATGTAAATGGGTGCAGTGACTGATGGAAATGGGATGCATTGACTTAGGGAAAGGAGATGCAGTGACTGTGGAAACAGGATGCAGTGACTGAGTGAAATGGGATGCAGTGACTGAGTGAAATGGGATGCAGTGACTGAGTGAAATGGGATGCAGTGACTGATGGAAATGGGATGCGCTGACTGATGGAAAGCAGATGCAGTGACTGTGGGAAATGGCATGCTGTGTCTGAGGGTGATGGAATGCAGTGACTGAGGGGAATGGGATGCCGAGACTGATTGAACTGGGTTGCAGTGACTGAGTAAACTGGGATGCTGTGACTATGTCTAATGGGATGCAGTGACTGAGGGAAATGGGATGCAGTGACTGTGGGAAATGGGTTGCAGTGTCTGTGTGAACTGTAATGCAGTGACTGTGTGATCTAGGATGCGGTGGCCGAGTGAAATGGGATGCAGTGACTCTTAAATGGGATGCAGTGACTGAGTGAAGTGGGCTGCAGTGACTGTGCGAAATGGGTTGCAGTGACTGAGTGAAATGGGATGCAGTGACTGAGGTAAGGAGATGCACTAACTGTGGGAAAAGGGGTGCTGTGACTGAGTGAAATGGGATGCAGTGACTGAGGAAAGGAGATGCCCTCACTGTGGGAAAAGGGGTGCTGTGACTGAGGGAAATTGGATGCAGTGTCTGAGTGCAATGGGATGCAGTGACTTCGTGAAATGGGATGCAGCGACTGAGGAAAGGAGATGCAGTGACTGTTAGATGGGCCGCAGTGACTTCGTGAAATGGGATGCAGCGACTGAGGAAAGGAGATGCAGTGACTGTTAGATGGGCCGCAGTGACTGAGTGAAATGGGATGCAGTGACTTCGTGAAATGGGATGCAGCGACTGAGGAAAGGAGATGCAGTGACTGTCTGAAATGGGACGCAGTGACTGAGTGACCTGGGATGCAGTGACTGAGTGACATTGGATGCAGTGACTGAGTGACATTGGATGCAGTGACTGAGCTAAATGGGATGCAGTGACTGAGCTAAATGGGATGCATGACTGATGGAAATGGGATGCAGTGACTGAGGGGAATGCGATGCAGTGACTCATGGAAATAGGATGCAGTGACTGTGTGAACTGGGATGCAGTGACTGTGTGAACTGGGATGCAGTGACTGTGTGAACTGGGATGCAGTGACTGTGTGAACTGGGATGCAGTGACTGTGTGAACTGGGATGCAGTGACTGTGTGAACTGGGATGCAGTGACTGAGTGAAATGGATGCAGTGACTGAGTGAAATGGATGCAGTGTCTCAATTGAATGGGATTTACTGTCTCCGTTAAATGGGCTGCAGTGACTGTGCGAAATGGGCTGCAGTGACTGTGCGAAATGGGCTGCAGTGACTGTGCGAAATGGGCTGCAGTGACTGTGCGAAATGGGATGCAGTGACTGTGCGAAATGGGATGCCGTGTCTGAGTGCAATGGGATGCAGTGAATGAGTGAAATGTGCTGCAGTTACTGAGTGAAATGGGATGCAGTAACGGAGGAAAGGAGATGCGGTGACTGTGGGAAATGGCATGCTGTGACTGAGTGCAATGGGACGCAGTGAATGAGTGAAGTGGGCTGCAGTGACTGAGGGAAATGGGACGCACTGACTTAGTGTAATGTGAAGCATTGAATGAGTGAAATGAGATGCAGTGACTGTGTGAAATGGGATGCAGTGAATGTGTGAACTGGGATGCAGTGGCTGAGTGAAATGGGATGCAGTGGCTGAGTGAAATGTGATGCAGTGACTGATGGAAATGGGATGCTGTGAGTGAGTGAAATGGGCTGCTGTGACTGAGCGTAATGGGATACAGTGACTGAGGGAAAGGAGATGCAGTGACTGATGGGAATGGGATGCAGTGACTGAGACAAATGGGATGCAGTGACTGATGTAAATGGGATGCAGTGACTGATGGAAATGGGATGCTGTGAGTGAGTGAAATGGGCTGCTGTGACTGAGCGTAATGGGATACAGTGACTGAGGGAAAGGAGATGCAGTGACTGATGGGAATGGGATGCAGTGACTGAGACAAATGGGATGCAGTGACTGAGTGAAATGGGATGCAGTGACTGAGTGAAATGGGATGCTGTGGCTGAGGGAAAGGAGATGCAGTGACTGAGGGAAAGGAGATGCAGTGACTGAGGGAAAGGAAATGCAGTGTCTGTGGGAAATGGCATACTGTGACTCAGGGTAATGGGATGCAGTGACTGAGGGAAATGGGATGCAGTGACTGTGTGAACTGGGATGCAGTGACTGTGTGAACTGGGATGCAGTGACTGAGTGAAATGGATGCAGTGTCTCAATTGAATGGGATTTACTGTCTCCGTTAAATGGGATGAAGTGACTGAGTGAAATGGGATGCAGTGACTGAGGGAAAGGAGATGCAGTGACTGGGGGAAAGGAGATGCAGTGACTGGGGGAAAGGAGATGCAGTGTCTGTGGGAAATGGGATGCAGTGACTGTGTGAAATGGGATGCAGTGACTGTGTGAAATGGGCTGCAGTGTCTGTGTGAGCTGTAATGCAGTGACTGTGTGATCTAGGATGCGGTGGCCGAGTGAAATGGGATGCGGTGGCCGAGTGAAATGGGATGCAGTGGCTGAGTGAAATGGGAGGCAGAAATTGGTGGAAATGGGATGCAGTGACTGAGGGGAATGCGATGCAGTGACTGAGGGGAATGCGATGCAGTGACTGAGGGGAATGCGATGCAGTGACTGAGGGGAAGGCGATGCAGTGACTCATGGAAATGGGATGCAGTTACTGAGGGAACGGAGATGCAGTGACTGTGGAAATGGGTTGCAGTGACTGAGTGAAATGGGCTGCACTGACTGAGGGAAATGGGATGCAGTGACTGTGTGAACTGGGATGCAGTGACTGTGTGAACTGGGATACAGTGACTGAGTGAAATGGATGCAGTGTCTCAATTGAATGGGATTTACTGTCTCCGTTAAATGGGATGCAGTGACTGAGTGAAATGGGATGCAGTGACTGAACTAAATGGCATGCATGACTGATGGAAATGGGTTGCAGTGACTGAGGGGAATGCGATGCAGTGACTCATGGAAATGGGATGCAGTGACTGAGGGAACGAAGATGCAGTGATTGTGGAAATGGTTTGCAGTGACTGAGTGAAATGGGCTGCAGTGATTGAGGGAAATGGGATGCAGTGACTGTGTGAACTGGGATGCCGTGACTGTGTGAACTGGGATGCAGTGACTGAGTGAAATGGATGCAGTGTCTCAATTGATTGGGATTTACTGTCTCCGTTTAATGGGATGCAGTGACTGAGTGAAATGGGATGCTATGGCTGAGGGAAAGGAGATGCAGTGACTGAGGGAAAGGAGATGCAGTGTCTGTGGGAAATGGCATACTGTGACTCAGGGTAATGGGATGCAGTGACTGAGTGAAATTGGATGCACTGACTGTGTGAAATGGGATGCAGTGGCTGAGTGAAATGGGATGCAGTGGCTGAGTGAAATGTGATGCAGTAATTGGTGGAAATGGGATGCAGTTACTGAGGGAAATGGGATGCAGTGACTGTGTCAAATGGATGCAGCGACTGAGTGTAATGGGATGCAGTGACTGATGGAAATGGGATGCGGTGTCAGAGTGAAATGGGATGCAGTCAATGAGTGAAGTGGGATGCAGTGACTGAGGGAAATGGGATGCAGTGGCTGAGTGAAATGGGATGCACTGACTCTTGGAAATGGGATGCAGTGACTGTTGGAAATGGATTGCAGTGACTGTTGGCAATGGGATGCAGTCACTGTTGGAAATGGGATGCAGTGACTGTGGGAAATGGGATGCAGTGACTGAGGGAAAGGAGATACAGTGACTGTACGAAATGGCACACTGTGACTCAAGGTAATGGGCTGCAGTGACTGAGGGGAATGGGCTGCAGTGACTGTGTGAACTGGGATGCAGTGACTGTGTGAACTGGGATGCAGTGACTGTGTGAACTGGGATGCAGTGACTGTGTGAACTGGGATGCAGTGACTGTGTGAACTGGGATGCAGTGACTGAGTGAAATGGATGCAGTGTCTCAATTGAATGGGATTTACTGTCTCCGTTAAATGGGATGCAGTGACTGAGTGAAATGGGATGCTGTGACTGAGGGAAAGGAGATGCAGTGACTGAGAGAAAGGAGATGCAGTGACTGGGGGAAAGGAGATGCAGTGTCTGTGGGAAATGGCATACTGTGACTCAGGGTAATGTGATGCAGTGACTGAGTGAAATGGGAATCAGTGTCTGTGTGAAATGGGATGCAGTGACTGTGTGAAATGGGCTGCAGTGTCTGTGTGAACTGTAATGCAGTGACTGTGTGATCTAGGATGCGGTGGCCGAGTGAAATGGGATGCAGTGGCTGAGTGAAATGGGATGCAGTGGCTGAGTGAAATGGGATGCAGTGAGTGAGGGAAATGGGATGCAGTGAGCGAGGGAAATGGGATGCAGTGACTGTGTCAAATGGATGCAGTGACTGAGTGTAATGGGATGCAGTGACTGATCGAATTGGGATGCGGTGACTGACAGCAATTGGATGGAGTGATGGACGGTAATGGGATGCAGTGACTGAGGGAAACGGGACGCAGTGTCAGAGTGAAATGGATGCAGTCAATGAGTGAAATGGCCTGCAGTGATTGAGTGAAATGGCCTGCAGTGATTGAGTGAAGTGGGATGCAGTGACTGAGGGAAATGGGATGCAGTGGCTGAGTGAAATGGGATGCAGTGACTGTTGGAAATGGGATGCAGTGACTGTTGGAAATGGGATGCAGTGACTGTTGGCAATGGGATGCAGTCACTGTTGGAAATGGGATGCAGTGACTGTGGGAAATGGGATGCAGTGACTGAGGGAAAGGAGATGCAGTGACTGTGGGAAATGGCATGCTGTGACTGAGAGAAATGGGATGCTGTGACTGACGGTTTTGGGATGCATTGACTCTTAAATGGGATGCAGTGACTGAGTGAAGTGGGCTGCAGTGACTGTGCGAAATGGGTTGCAGTGACTGAGTGAAATGGGTTGCAGTGACTGAGTGAAATGGGATGCAGTGACTGAGGAAAGGAGATGCACTGACTGTGGGAAAAGGGGTGCTGTGACTGAGGGAAATGGGATGCAGTGTCTGATGGAAATGGGATCCAGTGACTGAGGGAAATGGGATGCAGTGTCTGAGTGCAATGGGATGCAGTGAATGAGTGAAATGCGCTGGTCTTACTGAGTGAAATGGGATGCAGTAACGGAGGGAAGGAGATGGGGTGACTGTGGGAAATGGCATGTTGTGTCTGAGGGGAATGGGATGCAGTGACTGAGGAAATGGGATGCAGTGACTGTTAGATGGGCCGCAGTGACTGAGTGAAATGGCCAGCAGTGACTTCGTGAAATGGGATGCAGCGAGTGAGCAAAGGAGATGCAGTGACTGTCTGAAATGGGACGCAGTGACTGAGTGACCTGGGATGCAGTGACTGAGTGACCTGGGATGCAGTGACTGAGTGACCCGGGATGCAGTGACTGAGTGACCCGGGATGCAGTGACTGAGTGACCTGGGATGCAGTGACTGAGTGAAATGGGATGCAGTGACTGAGCTAAATGCGATGCCTGACTGATGGAAACGGGATGCAGTGACTGAGGGGAATGCGATGCAGTGACTGAGGGAACGGAGATGCAGTGACTGTGGAAATGGGATGCAGTGACTGTGGAAATGGGCTGCAGTGACTGAGGGAAATGGGCTGCAGTGACTGAGGGAAATGGGCTGCAGTGACTGAGGGAAATGGGATGCAGTGACTTTGTGAACAGGGATGCAGTGACTGTGTGAACTGGGATGCAGTGACTGAGTGAAAAGGATGCAGTGTCACAATTGAATGGGATTTACTGTCTCCGTTAAATGGGATGCAGTGACTGAGTGAAATGGGATGCAGTGACTGAACTAAATGGCATGCATGACTGATGGAAATGGGTTGCAGTGACTGAGGGGAATGCGATGTAGTGTCTGAGGAGAATGCGATGCAGTGACTCATGGAAATGTGATGCAGTGACTGAGGGAACGAAGATGCAGTGATTGTGGAAATGGGTTGCAGTGACTGAGTGAAATGGGCTGCAGTGACTGAGGGAAATGGGATGCAGTGACTGTGTGAAGTGGGATGCCGTGACTGTGTGAACTGGGATGCAGTGACTGAGTGAAATGGATGCAGTGTCTCAATTGATTGGGATTTGCTGTCTCCGTTAAATGGGATGCAGTGACTGAGTGAAATGGGATGCTGTGGCTGAGGGAAAGGAGATACAGTGACTGAGGGAAAGGAGATGCAGTGTCTGTGGGAAATGGCATACTGTGACTCAGGGTAATGGGATGCAGTGACTGAGGGGACAGAGATGCAGTGACTGAGTGAAATGGGATGCAGTGACTGTGTGAAATGGGATGCAGTGGCTGAGTGAAATGGGATGCAGTGGCTGAGTGAAATGTGATGCACTGACTCTTGGAAATGGTATGCAGTGACTGTTGGAAATGGATTGCAGTGACTGTTGGCAATGGGATGCAGTCACTGTTGGAAATGGGATGCAGTGACTGTGGGAAATGGGATGCAGTGACTGACGGAAAGGAGATGCAGTGACTGTGCGAAATGGCACACTGTGACTCAGGGTAATGGGATGCAGTGACTGTGTGAAATGGGATGCAGTGGCTGAGTGAAATGGGATGCAGTGGCTGAGTGAAATGTGATGCACTGACTCTTGGAAATGCATTGCAGTGACTGTTGGAAATGGATTGCAGTGACTGTTGGCAATGGGATGCAGTCACTGTTGGAAATGGGATGCAGTGACTGAGGGGAATGGGCTGCAGTGACTGAGGGAAATGGGATGCAGTGACTGTGTGAACTGGGATGCAGTGACTGTGTGAAATGGATGCAGTTTCTCAATTGAATGGGATTTACTGTCTCCGTTAAATGGGATGCTGTGACTGAGTGAAATGGGATGCTGTGACTGAGGGAAAGGAGATGCAGTGTCTGAGAGAAAGGAGATGCAGTGACTGGGGGAAAGGAGATGCATTGTCTGTGGCAAATGGCATACTGTGACTCAGGGTAATGGGATGCAGTGACTGAGGGGAAACAGATGCAGTGACTGAGTGAAATGGGATGCAGTGACTGTGTGAAATGGGATGCAGTGACTGTGTGAAATGGGATGCAGTGACTGTGTGAAATGGGATGCAGTGACTGTGTGAAATGGGATGCAGTGGCTGAGTGAAATGGGATGCAGTGACAGAGGAAAATGGGATGCAGTGACAGAGGGAAATGGGATGCAGTGACTGTGTCGAATGGATGCAGTGTCTGAGTGTAATGGGATGCAGTGACTGATGGAAATGGGATGCGGTGTCAGAGTGAAATGGGATGCAGTCAATGAGTGAAGTGGGATGCAGTGACTGAGGGAAATGGCATGCAGTGGCTGAGTGAAATGGGATGCACTGACTCTTGGAAATAGAATGCAGTGACTGTTGGAAATGGATTGCAGTGACTGTTGGCAATGGGATGCAGTCACTGTTGGAAATGGGATGCAGTGACTGTGGGAAATGGGATGCAGTGACTGAGGGAAAGGAGATGCAGTGACTGTGCGAAATGGCACACTGTGACTCAGGGTAATGGGATGCAGTGACAGAGGGGAATGGGCTGCAGTGACTGAGGGAAATGGGATGCAGTGACTGTGTGAACTGGGATGCAGTGACTGTGTGAACTGGGATGCAGTGACTGTGTGAACTGGGATGCAGTGACTGAGTGAAATGGATGCAGTGTCTGTGTGAACTGTAATGCAGTGACTGTGTGATCTGGGATGCGGTGGCCGAGTGAAATGGGATGCAGTGGCTGAGGGAAATGGGATGCAGTGACTGTGTCAAATGGATGCAGTGACTGAGTGTAATGGGATGCAGTGACTGATCGAATTGGGATGCGGTGACTGACAGTAATTGGATGGAGTGACGGACGGTAATGGGATGCAGGGACTGAGGGAAACGGGACGCAGTGTCAGAGTGAAATGGCCTGCAGTGATTGAGTGAAGTGGGATGCAGTGACTGAGGGAAATGGGATGCAGTGGCTGAAAGAAATGGGAAGCACTGACTCTTGGAAATGGGATGCAGTGACTGTTGGCAATGGGATGCAGTGACTGAGGGAAAGGAGATGCAGTGACTGTGGGAGATGGCATGCTGTGACTGACGGATTTGGGATGCAGTGACTCTTAAATGGGATGCAGTGACTGAGTGAAGTGGGCTGCAGTGACTGTGCGAAATGGGTTGCAGTGACTGAGTGAACTGGGATGCAGTGACTGAGGAATGGAGATGCACTGACTGTGGGAAAAGGCGTGCTGTGACTGAGGGAAATGGGATGCAGTGTCTGATGGAAATGGGATCCAGTGACTGAGGGAAATGGGATGCAGTGTCTGAGTGCAATGGGATGCAGTGAATGAGTGAAATGCGCTGGCTTTACTGAGAGAAATGGGATGCAGTAACGGAGGAAAGGAGATGCAGTGACTGTGGGAAATGGCAAGTTGTGTCTGAGGGGAATGGGATGCAGTGACTGTGCAAATGGGATGCAGTGACTGTTAGATGGGCCGCAGTGACTGAGTGAAATGGGCAGCAGTGACTTCGTGAAATGGGGTGCAGTGACTGAGGAAAGGAGATGCAGTGACCGTCTGAAATGGGACGCAGTTACTGAGTGACCTGGGATGCAGTGACTGAGTGACCTCGGATGCAGTGACTGAGTGACCTGTGATGCAGTGACTGAGTGACATTGGATGCAGTGACTGAGCTAAATGCGATGCATGACTGATGGAAAGGCGATGCAGTGACTGAGGGGAATGCGATGCAGTGACTGAGGGGAATGCGATGCAGTGACTGAGGGAAATGCGATGCAGTGACTCATGGAAATGGGATGCAGTGACTGAGGGAATGGAGATGCAGTGACTGTGGAAATGGGTTGCAGTGACTGAGTGAAATGGGATGCAGTGACTGAGGGAAATGGGATGCAGTGACTGTGTGAACTGGGATGCAGTGACTGTGTGAACTGGGATGCAGTGACTGAGTGAAATGGATGCAGTGTCTCAATTGAATGGGATTTACTGTCTCCGTTAAATGGGATGCAGTGATTGAGTGAAATGGGATGCAGTGACTGAACTAAATGGGATGCATGACTGATGGAAGTGAGATGCAGTGACTGAGGGGAAGGGGATGCAGTGTCTGAGGGAAATGGGTTGCACTGACTCTTGGAAATGGGACGCAGTGACTGTTGGAAATGGATTGCAGTGACTGTTGGAAATGGATTGCAGTGACTGTTGGCAATGGGATGCAGTGACTGTGGGAAATGGGATGCAGTGACTGTGGGAAATGGGATGCAGTGACTGATGGGAATGGGATGCAGTGACTGAGCTAAATGCAATGCATGACTGATGGAAAGGCGATGCAGTGACTGAGGGGAATGCGATGCAGTGACTGAGGGGAATGCGATGCAGTGACTCATGGAAATGGGATGCAGTGACTGAGGGAATGGAGATGCACTGACTGTGGAAATGGGTTGCAGTGACTGAGGTAAATGGCCTGCAGTGACTGAGTGAAATGGGATGCAGTGACTGAGGAAATGAGATGCAGTGACTGTCGGAAAAGGGATGCAATGGCTGTGTGAACTGGGATGCGGTGATCTTGTGAACTGGGATGTGGTGACTGTGTGAACTGGGATGCGGTGACTATGTGAACTGGGATGCAGTGGCTGAGTGAAATGGGATGCAGTGACTGTGTCAAATGGATGCAGTTACTGAGTGTAATGGGATGCAGTGACTGATCGAATGGGGATGCGGTGACTGACAGTAATTGGATGGAGTGATGGTCGGTAATGGGATGCAGTGACTGAGGGAAACGGGACGCAGTGTCAGAGTGAAATGGGATGCAGTCAATGAGTGAAATGGCCTGCAGTGATTGAGTGAAGTGGGATGCAGTGACTGAGGGAAATGATATGGAGTGGCTGAGTGAAATGGGATGCAGTGACTCTTGGAAATGGGATGCAGTGACTGTTGGAAATGGATTGCAGTGACTGTTGGCAATGGGATGCAGTCACTGTTGGAAATGGGATGCAGTGACTGTGGGAAATGGGATGCAGTGACTGAGGGAAAGGAGATGCAGTGACTGTGGGAAATGGCATGCTGTGACTGAGAGAAATGGGATGCTGTGACTGACGGTTTTGGGATGCAGTGACTCTTAAATGGTATGCAGTGACTGAGTGAAGTGAGCTGCAGTGACTGTGCGAAATGGGTTGCAGTGGCTGAGTGAAATGGGATGCAGTGACTGAGGAAAGGAGATGCACTGACTGTGGGAAAAGGGGTGCTGTGACTGAGGGAAATGGGATGCAGTGTCTGATGGAAATGGGATCCAGTGACTGAGGGAAATGGGATGCAGTGTCTGAGTGCAATGGGATGCAGTGAATGAGTGAAATGCGCTGGTCTTACTGAGTGAAATGGGATGCAGTAACGGAGGGAAGGAGATGGGGTGACTGTGGGAAATGGCATGTTGTGTCTGAGGGGAATGGGATGCAGTGACTGAGGAAATGGGATGCAGTGACTGTTAGATGGGCCGCAGTGACTGAGTGAAATGGGCAGCAGTGACTTCGTGAAATGGGATGCAGCGACTGAGGAAAGGAGATGCAGTGACTGTCTGAAATGGGACGCAGTGACTGAGTGACCTGGGATGCATTGACTGAGTGACCTGGGATGCATTGACTGAGTGACCTGGGATGCAGTGACTGAGTGAAATGGGATGCAGTGACTGAGCTAAATGCGATGCATGACTGATGGAAATGGGATGCAGTGACTGAGGGGAATGCTATGCAGTGACTGAGGGGAATGCTATGCAGTGACTGAGGGGAATGCGATGCAGTGACTGAGGGGAATGCGATGCAGTGACTCATGGAAATGGGATGCAGTGACTGAGGGAACGGAGATGCAGTGACTGTGCGAAATGGGTTGCAGTGACTGAGTGAAATGGGATGCAGTGACTGAGGAAAGGAGATGCACTGACTGTGGGAAAAGGGGTGCAGTGACTGAGGGAAATGGGATGCAGTGACTGAGGGAAATGGGCTGCAGTGACTGAGGGAAATGGGCTGCAGTGACTGAGGGAAATGGGCTGCAGTGACTGAGGGAAATGGGATGCAGTGACTGTGTGAACTGGGATGCAGTGACTGTGTGAACTGGGATACAGTGACTGAGTGAAATGGATGCAGTGTCTCAATTGAATGGGATTTTCTGTCTCCGTTAAATGGGATGCAGTGACTGAGTGAAATGGGATGCAGTGACTGAACTAAATGGCATGCATGACTGATGAAAATGGGTTGCAGTGACTGAGGGGAATGCGATGCAGTGTCTGAGGGGAATGCGATGCAGTGACTCATGGAAATGGGATGCAGTGACTGAGGGAACGAAGATGCAGTGATTGTGGAAATGGGTTGCAGTGACTGAGTGAAATGGGCTGCAGTGATTGAGGGAAATGGGATGCAGTGACTGTGTGAACTGGGATGCCGTGACTGTGTGAACTGGGATGCAGTGACTGAGTGAAATGGATGCAGTGTCTCAATTGATTGGGATTTACTGTCTCCGTTAAATGGGATGCAGTGACTGAGTGAAATGGGATGCTATGGCTGAGGGAAAGGAGATGCAGTGACTGAGGGAAAGGAGATGCAGTGTCTGTGGGAAATGGCATACTGTGACTCAGGGTAATGGGATGCAGTGACTGAGGGGAAAGAGATGCAGTGACTGAGTGAAATGGGATGCAGTGACTGAGTGAAATGGGATGCAGTGACTGTGTGAAATGGGATGCAGTGGCTGAGTGAAATGTGATGCAGTAATTGGTGGAAATGGGATGCTGTGACTGAGGGAAATGGGATGCAGTGACTGTGTCAAATGGATGCGGTGACTGAGTGTAATGGGATGCAGTGACTGATGGAAATGGGATGCGGTGTCAGAGTGAAATGGGATGCAGTCAATGAGTGAAGTGGGATGCAGTGACTGAGGGAAATGGGATGCAGTGGCTGAGTGAAATGGGATGCACTGACTCTTGGAAATGGGATGCAGTGACTGTTGGAAATGGATTGCAGTGACTGTTGGCAATGGGATGCAGTCACTGTTGGAAATGGGATGCAGTGACTGTGGGAAATGGGATGCAGTGACTGAGGGAAAGGAGATACAGTGACTGTG
Source organism: Stegostoma tigrinum (assembly GCF_030684315.1). NCBI lineage: Eukaryota > Metazoa > Chordata > Chondrichthyes > Orectolobiformes > Stegostomatidae > Stegostoma > Stegostoma tigrinum. The sequence goes on along the minus strand of NC_081376.1, from coordinate 62,647 downwards.
CGAAATGGCACACTGTGACTCGGTAATGGGCTGCAGTGACTGAGGGGAATGGGCTGCAGTGACTGAGGGAAATGGGATGCAGTGACTGTGTGAACTGGGATGCAGTGACTGTGTGAACTGGGATGCAGTGACTGTGTGAACTGGGATGCAGTGACTGTGTGAACTGGGATGCAGTGACTGTGTGAACTGGGATGTAGTGAATGAGTGAAATGAGTTGCAGTGTCTGATGGAAATGCGATGCAGTGAGAGAGTGACATGAGCTGCAGTGTCTGATGGAAATGTGACGCAGTAACTGAGGAAAATGGGATTAAGTGACTGAGGTACTGGGTAGGAGTGACTTCGGGACATGGGATGCAGTGACCAAGGGAAAGGAGATGCAGTGACTGTGGGAAATGGCATACTGTGACTCAGGGTAATGCAATGCAGTGACTGAGGGGAATGGGCTGCAGTGACTGAGGGAAATGGGATGCAGTGACTGTGTGAACTGGGATGCAGTGACTGAGTGAAATGGATGCAGTGTCTCAATTGAATGGGATTTACTGTCTCCGTTAAATGGGATGCTGTGACTGAGTGAAATGGGATGCTGTGACTGAGGGAAAGGAGATGCAGTGACTGAGAGAAAGGAGATGCAGTGACTGGGGGAAAGGAGATGCATTGTGTGTGGGAAATGGCATACTGTGACTCAGGGTAATGGGATGCAGTGACTGAGGGGAAAGAGATGCAGTGACTGAGTGAAATGGGATGCAGTGACTGTGTGAAATGGGATGCAGTGGCTGAGTGAAATGGGATGCAGTGGCTGAGTGAAATGTGATGCAGTAATTGGTGGAAATGGGATGCAGTGACTGAGGGAAATGGGACGCAGTGACTGTGTCAAATGGATGCAGTGGCTGAGTGTAATGGGCTGCAGTGTCTGTGTGAACTGTAATGCAGTGACTGTGTGATCTAGGAAGCAGTGGCTGAGTGAAATGGGATGCAGTGGCTGAGTGAAATGGGATGCAGTAATTGATGGAAATGGGATGCAGTGACTGAGGGAAATGGGATGCAGTGACTGTGTCAAATGGATGCAGTTACTGAGTGTAATGGGATGCAGTGACTGATCGAATGGGGATGCGGTGACTGACAGTAATTGGATGGAGTGATGGTCGGTAATGGGATGCAGTGACTGAGGGAAACGGGACGCAGTGTCAGAGTGAAATGGGATGCAGTCAATGAGTGAAATGGCCTGCAGTGATTGAGTGAAGTGGGATGCAGTGACTGAGGGAAATGATATGGAGTGGCTGAGTGAAATGGGATGCAGTGACTCTTGGAAATGGGATGCAGTGACTGTTGGAAATGGATTGCAGTGACTGTTGGCAATGGGATGCAGTCACTGTTGGAAATGGGATGCAGTGACTGTGGGAAATGGGATGCAGTGACTGAGGGAAAGGAGATGCAGTGACTGTGGGAAATGGCATGCTGTGACTGAGAGAAATGGGATGCTGTGACTGACGGTTTTGGGATGCAGTGACTCTTAAATGGTATGCAGTGACTGAGTGAAGTGAGCTGCAGTGACTGTGCGAAATGGGTTGCAGTGGCTGAGTGAAATGGGATGCAGTGACTGAGGAAAGGAGATGCACTGACTGTGGGAAAAGGGGTGCTGTGACTGAGGGAAATGGGATGCAGTGTCTGATGGAAATGGGATCCAGTGACTGAGGGAAATGGGATGCAGTGTCTGAGTGCAATGGGATGCAGTGAATGAGTGAAATGCGCTGGTCTTACTGAGTGAAATGGGATGCAGTAACGGAGGGAAGGAGATGGGGTGACTGTGGGAAATGGCATGTTGTGTCTGAGGGGAATGGGATGCAGTGACTGAGGAAATGGGATGCAGTGACTGTTCGGTGGGCCGCAGTGACTGAGTGAAATGGCCAGCAGTGACTTCGTGAAATGGGATGCAGCGACTGAGTGACCTGGGATGCATTGACTGAGTGACCTGGGATGCATTGACTGAGTGACCTGGGATGCATTGACTGAGTGACCTGGGATGCATTGACTGAGTGACCTGGGATGCAGTGACTGAGTGAAATGGGATGCAGTGACTGAGCTAAATGCGATGCATGACTGATGGAAATGGGATGCAGTGACTGAGGGGAATGCTATGCAGTGACTGAGGGGAATGCGATGCAGTGACTGAGGGGAATGCGATGCAGTGACTGAGGGGAATGCGATGCAGTGACTCATGGAAATGGGATGCAGTGACTGAGGGAACGGAGATGCAGTGACTGTGCGAAATGGGTTGCAGTGACTGAGTGAAATGGGATGCAGTGACTGAGGAAAGGAGATGCACTGACTGTGGGAAAAGGGGTGCAGTGACTGAGGGAAATGGGATGCAGTGACTGAGGGAAATGGGCTGCAGTGACTGAGGGAAATGGGCTGCAGTGACTGAGGGAAATGGGCTGCAGTGACTGAGGGAAATGGGATGCAGTGACTGTGTGAACTGGGATGCAGTGACTGTGTGAACTGGGATACAGTGACTGAGTGAAATGGATGCAGTGTCTCAATTGAATGGGATTTTCTGTCTCCGTTAAATGGGATGCAGTGACTGAGTGAAATGGGATGCAGTGACTGAACTAAATGGCATGCATGACTGATGAAAATGCGATGCAGTGTCTGAGGGGAATGCGATGCAGTGTCTGAGGGGAATGCGATGCAGTGACTCATGGAAATGGGATGCAGTGACTGAGGGAACGAAGATGCAGTGATTGTGGAAATGGGTTGCAGTGACTGAGTGAAATGGGCTGCAGTGATTGAGGGAAATGGGATGCAGTGACTGTGTGAACTGGGATGCCGTGACTGTGTGAACTGGGATGCAGTGACTGAGTGAAATGGATGCAGTGTCTCAATTGATTGGGATTTACTGTCTCCGTTAAATGGGATGCAGTGACTGAGTGAAATGGGATGCTATGGCTGAGGGAAAGGAGATGCAGTGACTGAGGGAAAGGAGATGCAGTGTCTGTGGGAAATGGCATACTGTGACTCAGGGTAATGGGATGCAGTGACTGAGGGGAAAGAGATGCAGTGACTGAGTGAAATGGGATGCAGTGACTGTGTGAAATGGGATGCAGTGGCTGAGTGAAATGGGATGGAGTGGCTGAGTGAAATGTGATGCAGTAATTGGTGGAAATTGGATGCAGTGACTGAGGGAAATGGGATGCAGTGACTGTGTCAAATGGATGCAGTGACTGAGTGTAATGGGATGCAGTGACTGATGGAAATGGGATGCGGTGTCAGAGTGAAATGGGATGCAGTCAATGAGTGAAGTGGGATGCAGTGACTGAGGGAAATGGGATGCAGTGACTGCGTGAAATGGAATGCAGTGACTGAGTGAAATTGGGTGCAGTGACTCTGTGAAATGGCATGCAGTGACTGAGGGAAAGGAGATGCAGTGACTGATCGAAATGGGATGCAGTGACTGATGGAAATGGGATGCCGTGGCTGAGTGAAATGGGATGCCGTGGCTGAGTGAAATGGGATGCAGTGACTGAGGGATAGGAAATGCAGTGACTGTGGGTAATGGGATTCAGTGACTGAGGGAAATGAGATGCAGTGACTGAGTGAAATGCAATGCAGTGACTGAAGGAAATGGAATTCAGTCACTGCGTGAAATGGGATGCAGTGACTGAGGGAAAGGAAGTGCAGTGCCTGTGGAAACGGGATGCAGTGACTGAGGGTAATGGGTATGCAGTGACTGTGGGAAATGGGACGCAGTGACTGAGTGAAATGGGACGCAGTGGCTGAGTGAAATGGGACGCAGTGGCTGAGTGAAATGGGACGCAGTGGCTGAGTGAAATGGGATGCAGTGACTGATGGAAATGGGATGCAGTGACTGATGGAAATGGGATGCAGTGACTGAGGGAAATGGGATGCAGTGACTGAGGGAAATGAGATGCCGAGACTGAGTGAAATGGGTTGCTGTGTCTGAGCGTAATGGGATGCAGTGACTGATGGAGATGGGATGCAGTGACTGAGTGAAATGGGATGCAGTGACTGAGTGAAATGGGATGCAGTGACTGAGTGAAATGGGATGCAGTGACTGAGTGAAATGGGATGCAGTGACTGAGTGAACTGGGATGCAGTGACTGATGGAAATGGGATGCAGTGACTGATGGTAATGGGATGCAGTGACCGATGTAAATGGGTGCCGTGACTGATGGAAATGGGATGCTTTGACTCAGGGAAAGGAGATGCAGTGACTGTGGAAATGGGATGCAGTGACTGAGTGAAATGGGATGCAGTGACTGAGTGAAATGTGATGCAGTGACTCAGTGAAATGTGATGCATTGATTGAGGGAAAGCAGATTCAGTGACTGTGGGAATGGCATGTTGTGACTGAGGGGAATGGCATGCTGTGACTGAGGGGAATGGGATGCAGTGACTGATGGAAATGGGATGCAGTGACTGTGGGAAATGGGATTCAGTGACTGAGTGAAATGGGATGCAGTGACTGAGTGAAATGGGATGCAGTGACTGAGGGTAATTCGATGCAGCGACTGAGGGAAATGGGATGCAGTGCCTGAGTGAAATGGGATGCAGTGACTGAGTGAACTGGGATGCAGTGACTGAGGGTAATTCGATGCAGTGACTGAGGGAAATGGGATGCAGTGACTGTGGGAAATGGGATTCAGTGACTGAGGGAAATGGGATGCAGTGACTGAGGGAAATGGGATGCAGTGACTGAGGGTAATGGGTTGCAGTGACTGATGGTAATGGGATGCAGATACTGAGGGTAATGGGATGCAGATACTGAGGGTAATGGGATGCAGATACTGAGGGTAATGGGATGCAGTGACTGAGGGTAATGGGATGCAGTGACTGATGGTAATGTGATGCAGTTGCTGCGTGAAATGGGATGCAGTGTCTGAGTGAAAGGGGATGCTGTGACTGAGTGAAATGAGCTGCAGTGACTGAGTGAAATGAGCTGCAGTGACTGAGTGAAATGAGCAGCAGTGACTGAGTGAAATGAGCTGCAGTGACTGAGTGAAATGAGCTTCAGTGGCTGTGTGAAATGGGATGCAGTGGCTGTGTGAACTGGGATGCAGCGACTGCGAACTGGGATGCATTGTCTGTTTGAAATGGGATCCTGCGACTGAGGGCAATGGGATGCAGTGACTGTGGGAAATGGGATGCAGTGACTGTGGGAAATGGGATGCAGTGACTGAGTGAACTGGGATGCAGTGACTGATGGAAATGGGATGCAGTGACTGAGGGAAAGGAGAGGCAGTGACTGTGGGAAATGGGACGCAGTGACTGAGTGAAATGGGATGCAGTGACTTAGTGAAATGGGATGCAGTGGCTGAGTCAATTGGGATGCAGTGACTGAGGGGAATGGGATGCAGTGACTGAGGGAAATGGGTTGCAGTGGCTGAGTGAAATGGGTTGCTGTGTCTGAGCGTAATGGGATGCAGTGACTGATGGTGATGGGATGCAGTGACTGAGTGAAATGGGATGCAGTGACTGAGTGAACTGGGATGCAGTGACTGATGGAAATGGGATGCAGTGACTGATGGAAATGGGATGCAGTGACTGATGGTAATGGGATGCAGTGACTGATGGTAATGGGATGCAGTGACTGATGGTAATGGGATGCAGTGACTGATGGTAATGGGATGCAGTGACTGATGGTAATGGGATGCAGTGACTGAGGGTAATGGGATGCAGTGACTGAGGGAAATGAGATGCAGTGACTGAGTGAAATGCAATGCAGTGACTGAAGGAAATGGAATTCAGTCACTGCGTGAAATGGGATGCAGTGACTGAGGGAAAGGAAGTGCAGTGCCTGTGGAAACGGGATGCAGTGACTGAGGGTAATGGGTATGCAGTGACTGTGGGAAATGGGACGCAGTGACTGAGTGAAATGGGACGCAGTGGCTGAGTGAAATGGGACGCAGTGGCTGAGTGAAATGGGATGCAGTGACTGATGGAAATGGGATGCAGTGACTGATGGAAATGGGATGCAGTGACTGAGGGAAATGGGATGCAGTGACTGAGGGAAATGAGATGCCGAGACTGAGTGAAATGGGTTGCTGTGTCTGAGCGTAATGGGATGCAGTGACTGATGGAGATGGGATGCAGTGACTGAGTGAAATGGGATGCAGTGACTGAGTGAAATGGGATGCAGTGACTGAGTGAAATGGGATGCAGTGACTGAGTGAACTGGGATGCAGTGACTGATGGAAATGGGATGCAGTGACTGATGGTAATGGGATGCAGTGACCGATGTAAATGGGTGCCGTGACTGATGGAAATGGGATGCTTTGACTCAGGGAAAGGAGATGCAGTGACTGTGGAAATGGGATGCAGTGACTGAGTGAAATGGGATGCAGTGACTGAGTGAAATGTGATGCAGTGACTCAGTGAAATGTGATGCATTGATTGAGGGAAAGCAGATTCAGTGACTGTGGGAATGGCATGTTGTGACTGAGGGGAATGGCATGCTGTGACTGAGGGGAATGGGATGCAGTGACTGATGGAAATGGGATGCAGTGACTGTGGGAAATGGGATTCAGTGACTGAGTGAAATGGGATGCAGTGACTGAGTGAAATGGGATGCAGTGACTGAGGGTAATTCGATGCAGCGACTGAGGGAAATGGGATGCAGTGCCTGAGTGAAATGGGATGCAGTGACTGAGTGAACTGGGATGCAGTGACTGAGGGTAATTCGATGCAGTGACTGAGGGAAATGGGATGCAGTGACTGTGGGAAATGGGATTCAGTGACTGAGGGAAATGGGATGCAGTGACTGAGGGAAATGGGATGCAGTGACTGAGGGTAATGGGTTGCAGTGACTGATGGTAATGGGATGCAGATACTGAGGGTAATGGGATGCAGATACTGAGGGTAATGGGATGCAGTGACTGAGGGTAATGGGATGCAGTGACTGATGGTAATGTGATGCAGTTGCTGCGTGAAATGGGATGCAGTGTCTGAGTGAAAGGGGATGCTGTGACTGAGTGAAATGAGCTGCAGTGACTGAGTGAAATGAGCTGCAGTGACTGAGTGAAATGAGCAGCAGTGACTGAGTGAAATGAGCTGCAGTGACTGAGTGAAATGAGCTTCAGTGGCTGTGTGAAATGGGATGCAGTGGCTGTGTGAACTGGGATGCAGCGACTGCGAACTGGGATGCATTGTCTGTTTGAAATGGGATCCTGCGACTGAGGGCAATGGGATGCAGTGACTGTGGGAAATGGGATGCAGTGACTGTGGGAAATGGGATGCAGTGACTGAGTGAACTGGGATGCAGTGACTGATGGAAATGGGATGCAGTGACTGAGGGAAAGGAGAGGCAGTGACTGTGGGAAATGGGACGCAGTGACTGAGTGAAATGGGATGCAGTGACTTAGTGAAATGGGATGCAGTGGCTGAGTCAATTGGGATGCAGTGACTGAGGGGAATGGGATGCAGTGACTGAGGGAAATGGGTTGCAGTGGCTGAGTGAAATGGGTTGCTGTGTCTGAGCGTAATGGGATGCAGTGACTGATGGTGATGGGATGCAGTGACTGAGTGAAATGGGATGCAGTGACTGAGTGAACTGGGATGCAGTGACTGATGGAAATGGGATGCAGTGACTGATGGAAATGGGATGCAGTGCCTGATGGTAATGGGATGCAGTGACTGATGGTAATGGGATGCAGTGACTGATGGTAATGGGATGCAGTGACTGATGGTAATGGGATGCAGTGACTGAGGGTAATGGGATGCAGTGACTGAGGGTAATGGGATGCAGTGACTGATGGTAATGGGATGCAGTGACCGATGTAAATGGGTGCCGTGACTGATGGAAATGGGATGCTTTGACTCAGGGAAAGGAGATGCAGTGACTGTGGAAATGGGATGCACTGACTGAGTGAAATGGGATGCAGTGACTGAGTGAAATGTGATGCAGTGTCTCAGTGAAATGTGATGCATTGATTGAGGGAAAGCAGATTCAGTGACTGTGGGAATGGCATGTTGTGACTGAGGGGAATGGCATGCTGTGACTGAGGGGAATGGGATGCAGTGACTGATGGAAATGGGATGCAGTGACTGTGGGAAATGGGATTCAGTGACTGAGTGAAATGGGATGCAGTGACTGAGTGAAATGGGATGCAGTGACTGAGGGTAATTCGATGCAGCGACTGAGGGAAATGGGATGCAGTGCCTGAGTGAAATGGGATGCAGTGACTGAGTGAACTGGGATGCAGTGACTGAGGGTAATTCGATGCAGTGACTGAGGGAAATGGGATGCAGTGACTGTGGGAAATGGGATTCAGTGACTGAGGGAAATGGGATGCAGTGACTGAGGGAAATGGGATGCAGTGACTGAGGGTAATGGGTTGCAGTGACTGATGGTAATGGGATGCAGATACTGAGGGTAATGGGATGCAGATACTGAGGGTAATGGGATGCAGTGACTGAGGGTAATGGGATGCAGTGACTGATGGTAATGTGATGCAGTTGCTGCGTGAAATGGGATGCAGTGTCTGAGTGAAAGGGGATGCTGTGACTGAGTGAAATGAGCTGCAGTGACTGAGTGAAATGAGCTGCAGTGACTGAGTGAAATGAGCAGCAGTGGCTGTGTGAAATGGGATGCAGTGGCTGTGTGAACTGGGATGCAGCGACTGCGAACTGGGATGCATTGTCTGTTTGAAATGGGATCCTGCGACTGAGGGCAATGGGATGCAGTGACTGTGGGAAATGGGATGCAGTGACTGTGGGAAATGGGATGCAGTGACTGAGTGAACTGGGATGCAGTGACTGATGGAAATGGGATGCAGTGACTGAGGGAAAGGAGAGGCAGTGACTGTGGGAAATGGGACGCAGTGACTGAGTGAAATGGGATGCAGTGACTTAGTGAAATGGGATGCAGTGGCTGAGTCAATTGGGATGCAGTGACTGAGGGGAATGGGATGCAGTGACTGAGGGAAATGGGTTGCAGTGGCTGAGTGAAATGGGTTGCTGTGTCTGAGCGTAATGGGATGCAGTGACTGATGGTGATGGGATGCAGTGACTGAGTGAAATGGGATGCAGTGACTGAGTGAACTGGGATGCAGTGACTGATGGAAATGGGATGCAGTGACTGATGGAAATGGGATGCAGTGACTGATGGTAATGGGATGCAGTGACTGATGGTAATGGGATGCAGTGACTGATGGTAATGGGATGCAGTGACTGAGGGTAATGGGATGCAGTGACTGAGGGTAATGGGATGCAGTGACTGATGGTAATGGGATGCAGTGACCGATGTAAATGGGTGCCGTGACTGATGGAAATGGGATGCAGTGACTCAGGGAAAGGAGATGCAGTGACTGTGGAAATGGGATGCAGTGACTGAGTGAAATGGGATGCAGTGACTGAGTGAAATGTGATGCAGTGACTCAGTGAAATGTGATGCATTGATTGGGGGAAAGCAGATTCAGTGACTGTGGGAATGGCATGTTGTGACTGAGGGGAATGGCATGCTGTGACTGAGGGGAATGGGATGCAGTGACTGATGGAAATGGGATGCAGTGACTGTGGGAAATGGGATTCAGTGACTGAGTGAAATGGGATGCAGTGACTGAGTGAAATGGGATGCAGTGACTGAGGGTAATTCGATGCAGCGACTGAGGGAAATGGGATGCAGTGACTGTGGGAAATGGGATTCAGTGACTGAGTGAAATGGGATGCAGTGACTGAGTGAAATGGGATGCAGTGACTGAGTGAAATGGGATGCAGTGACTGAGGGAAATGGGATGCAGTGACTGAGTGAACTGGGATTCAGTGACTGAGGGAAATGGGATGCAGTGACTGAGGGAAATGGGATGCAGTGACTGAGGGTAATGGGTTGCAGTGACTGAGGGTAATGGGATGCAGTGACTGAGGGTAATGGGATGCAGTGACTGAGGGTAATGGGATGCAGTGACTGATGGTAATGTGATGCAGTTGCTGCGTGAAATGGGATGCAGTGTCTGAGTGAAATGGGATGCTGTGACTGAGTGAAATGAGCTGCAGTGGCTGAGTGAAATGAGCTGCAGTGACTGAGTGAAATGAGCAGCAGTGACTGAGTGAAATGAGCTGCAGTGACTGAGTGAAATGAGCTTCAGTGGCTGTGTGAAATGGGATGCAGTGGCTGTGTGAACTGGGATGCAGCGACTGTGAACTGGGATGCAGTGTCTGTTTGAAATGGGATCCTGCGACTGAGGGCAATGGGATGCAGTGACTGTGGGAAATGGGATGCAGTGACTGTGGGAAATGGGATGCAGTGACTGAGTGAACTGGGATGCTGTGACTGATGGAAATGGTATGCAGTGACTGAGGGAAAGGAGAGGCAGTGACTGTGGGAAATGGCATGCTGTGACTGAGGGAAATGGGATGCAATGACTGAGGGAAAGGAAATGCAGTGACTGTGGGAAATGGGACGCAGTGACTGAGTGAAATGGGACGTGCTGACTGAGTGTAATGTGAAGCATTGAATTAGTGAAATGAGATGCATTGACTGTTTGAAATGGCATGCAGTGACTGTGTGAACTGGGATGTGGTGACTGTGTGAACTGGGATGTGGTGACTGTGTGAACTGGGATGTGGTGACTGTGTGAACTGGGATGCATTGGCTGAGTGAAATGGGATGCAGTGGCTGAATGAAATGGGATGCCGTGGCTGAGTGAAATGGGATGCCGTGGCTGAGTAAAATGGGATGCCATGGCTGAGTAAAATGGGATGCCATGGCTGAGTAAAATGGGATGCCGTGGCTGAGTGAAATGGGATGCAGAGACTGAGGGAAAGGAAATGCAGTGACTGTGGGAAATGGGTTGCAGTGACTGATGGTAATGGGATGCAGTGTCTCAGCGAAATGGGATGCAGTGACTGAGTGAAATGGGGTGCAGTGACTCTGTGAAATGGGAGGCAGTGACTGAGGGAAAGGAGATGCAGTGACTAATGGAAATGGGATGCAGTGACTGATGGAAATGGGCTGCCGTGACTGATGGAAATGGGCTGCCGTGACTGATGGAGATGGGATGCAGTGACTGAGTGAAATGGGATGCAATGACTGAGTGAAATGGGATGCAGTGACAGATGGAAATTGAATGCAGTGAGAGAGTGAAATTGGATGCAATGACTGTGGAAATGGGATGTAGTGACTGAGAGAAATGGGATGCAGTGACAGATGGAAATTGAATGCAGTGAGAGAGTGAAATTGGATGCAATGACTGTGGAAATGGGATATAGTGACTGAGAGAAATGGGATGCAGTGACCGAGTGAAATGGGATGCCGTGACTGTGTGGCATTGGGTGTGGTGATTGATGGAAATACAATCACTGTCTCAGTTGAAGAGGATTCACTGTCTCCGTTAAATGGGATGCAGTGACTGAGTGAAATGGGATGCAGTGACTGAGTGAAATGGGATGCAGTGACTGAGGGAAATGGGATGCAGTAACTGAGGAAATGGGATGTAGTACCTGACGGAACTTGAATGCAGCATCAGATGAGAAACAGGAAACAGTGACTCTGTGAAATGGGATGCAGTGACTGCGTGAAATGGGATGCAGTGAATGAGTGAAGTGAGATGCAGTGACTGATGGAAAGGGGATGCAGTGACTGATGGAAAGGCGATGCAGTGACTGAGTGAAATGTGATGCAGTGACGGAGTGAAATGTGGTGCCGTGACTGCGCGAAATGTGATGCCGTGACTGCGCGAAATGTGATGCCGTGACTGCGCGAAATGTGATGCAGTGACTGCCTGAAATGTGATGCAGTGACTGCCTGAAATGTGATGCAGTGACTGCGTGAAATGGGATGCAGTGACTGAGGGATAATGGGACACCGTGACTGAGTGAAATGGGATGCAGTAACAGAGTGGAATGCATTGCAGTGACTGATGGAAATTGAAAGCAGTGACTGATGGAAATTGTTTGCAGTGACGGAGTGAAATGGGATGCATTGACTGCGTGAAATGGGATGCCGTGGCTGAGTGAAATGGGATGCCGTGGCTGAGTGAAATGGGATGCAGTGACTGAGGGATAGGAAATGCAGTGACGGTGGGTATTGGGATTCAGTGACTGAGGGAAATGAGATGCAGTGACTGAGTGAAATGCAATGCAGTGACTGAGGGAAGTGGAATTCAGTCACTGCGTGAAATGGGATGCAGTGACTGAGGGAAAGGAAGTGCAGTGCCTGTGGAAACGGGATGCAGTGACTGAGGTTAATGGGTATGCAGTGACTGAGGGTAATGGGTATGCAGTGACTGAGTGAAATGGGGCGCAGTGGCTGAGTGAAATGGGACACAGTGGCTGAGTGAAATGGGCTGCAGTGACTCAGGGAAAAGAGATGCAGTGACTGTGGGAAATGGGACGCACTGACTGAGTGAAATGGGACGCAGTGACTGAGAGTAATGGGATGCAGTGACTGAGGGAAAGGAGATGCAGTGACTGAGGGTAAGGAGATGCAGTGTGTGTGGGAACTGGCATAGTGTGACGCGGTGTAATGGGATGCAGTGACTGAGGGGAATGGGATGCAGTGACTGAGGGGAATGGGGTGCAGTGACTGAGGGGAATGGGGTGCAGTGACTGTGAAAACAGGATGCAGGGACTGTTAAATGGGCCGCAGTGACTGTTATTTGGGCCGCAGTGACTGAGTGAAATGGGCTGAAGTGACTGATGGAAATGGGATGCAGTGACCGATGCAACTGGGATGCAGTGACTGAGGGAAATGGGATGCAGTGACGCAGGGGACTGGGATGCAGTGCCTGAGTGAAATGGGATGCAATGACGGATGGAAATGGGCCGCACTGACTGAGTGAAATGGGATGCAGTGACTGATGGAAATTAGATGCAGTGTCTGTTTGAAATGGGATCCTGCGACTGAAGTTAATGGGATGCAGTGACTCTTAAATGGGATGCAGTGACTGAGTGAAATGGGATGCAGTGACCGAGTAAAGGAGATGCACTGACTGTGAGAAAAGGGGTGCTGTGACTGAGGGAAATGGGATCCAGTGACTGATGGAAATGGGATCCAGTGACTGATGGAAATGGGATCCAGTGACTGAGGGAAATGGGATGCAGTTTCTGAGTGAAATGGGATGCAGTGAATGAGTGAAATGCGCTGCAGTTACTGAGTGAAATGGGATGCAGTTACTGAGTGAAATGGGATGCAGTGACTGAGGGGAATGGGATGCAGTGACTGAGGGGAATGGGATGCAGTGACTGAGGGGAATGGGATGCAGTGACTGAGGGGAATGGGATGCAGTGACTGAGGGAAATGGGTTGCAGTGGCTGAGCGAAATGCAATGCAGTGACTGAGGGAAATGGAATTCAGTCACTGCGTGAAATGGGATGCAGTGACAGCGTGAAATGGGATGCAGTGACTGAGGGAAAGGAAGTGCAGTGCCTGTGGAAACGGGATGCAGTGACTGAGGGTAATGGGTATGCAGTGACTGAGACTAATGGGTATGCAGTGACTGGGAAATGGGACGCAGTGACGGAGTGAAATGGGACGCAGTGACGGAGTGAAATGGGACGCAGTGGCTGAGTGAAATGGGACGCAGTGACTGAGTGAAATGGGACACAGTGGCTGAGTGAAATGGGCTGCAGTGACTCAGGGAAAAGAGATGCAGTGACTGTGGGAAATGAGACGCACTGACTGAGTGAAATGGGACGCAGTGACTGAGAGTAATGGGATGCAGTGACTGAGAGTAATGGGATGCAGTGACTGAGGGAAAGGAGATGCAGTGACTGAGGGTCAGGAGATGCAGTGTGTGTGGGAACTGGCATCGTGTGACTCGGTGTAATGGGATGCAGTGACTGAGGGGAATGGGATGCAGTGACTGAGGGGAATGGGGTGCAGTGACTGAGGGGAATGGGGTGCAGTGACTGTGGAAACAGGATGCAGGGACTGTTAAATGGGCCACAGTGACTGTTATTTGGGCCGCAGTGACTGAGTGAAATGGGCTGAAGTGACTGATGGAAATGGGATGCAGTGATTGAAGGAAATGGGTGCAGTGACCGATGCAACTGGGATGCAGTGACTGAGGGAAGTGGGATGCAGTGACGCAGGGGACTGGGATGCAGTGCCTGAGTGAAATGGGATGCAATGACTGATGGAAATGGGCCGCACTGACTGAGTGAAATGGGATGCAGTGACTGATGGAAATTAGATGCAGTGTCTGTTTGAAATGGGATCCTGCGACAGAAGTTAATGGGATGCAGTGACCGAGTAAAGGAGATGCACTGACTGTGAGAAAAGGGGTGCTGTGACTGAGGGAAATGGGATCCAGTGACTGATGGAAATGGGATCCAGTGACTGAGGGAAATGGGATGCAGGGTCTGAGTGAAATGGGATGCAGTGAATGAATGAAATGCGCTGCAGTTACTGAGTGAAATGGGATGCAGTGATTGAGGGGAATGGGATGCAGTGACTGAGGGAAATGGGTTGCAGTGGCTGAGTGAAATGGGCTGCAGAGTCTGAGTGAAATGGGCTGCAGAGCCTGAGTGAAATGGGATGCAGTGACTGTGTGAAATGGGATGCTGTGACTGTGAAATGGGATGCAGTGACTGAGTGAAATGGGTAGCAGTGGCTGAGTCAATTGGGATGCAGTGACTGAGTGAAATGGGATGCAGTGACTGACGGAAATGGGATGCAGTGACTGATGGAAATGGGATGCAGTGGCTGAGTGAAATGGGATGCAGTGGCTGAGTGAAATGGGATGCAGTGGCTGAGTGAAATGGGATGCAGTGACTGAGTGAAATGGGATGCGGTGACTGTTGGAAATGGGATGCTGTGAGTGAGTGAAATGGGTTGCTGTGTCTGAGCGTAATGGGATGCAGTGACTGATGGTAATGGGATGCAGTGACTGAATGAAATGGGATGCAGTGACTGAGTGAACTGGGATTCAGTGACTGAGTGAACTGGGATGCAGTGACTGAGGGAAATGGGATGCAGTGACTGATGGTAATGGGATGCAGTGACTGATGGTAATGGGATGCAGTGACCGATGTAAATGGGTGCCGTGACTGATGGAAATGGGATGCTTTGACTCAGGGAAAGGAGATGCAGTGACTGTGGAAATGGGATGCAGTGACTGAGTGAAATGGGATGCAGTGACTGAGTGAAATGTGATGCAGTGACTCAGTGAAATGTGATGCATTGATTGAGGGAAAGCAGATTCAGTGACTGTGGGAATGGCATGTTGTGACTGAGGGGAATGGCATGCTGTGACTGTGGGAAATGGGATTCAGTGACTGAGTGAAATGGGATGCAGTGACTGAGTGAAATGGGATGCAGTGACTGAGGGTAATTCGATGCAGCGACTGAGGGAAATGGGATGCAGTGACTGTGGGAAATGGGATTCAGTGACTGAGTGAAATGGGATGCAGTGACTGAGTGAAATGGGATGCAGTGACTGAGTGAAATGGGATGCAGTGACTGAGGGTAATTCGATGCAGTGACTGAGGGAAATGGGATGCAGTGACTGAGTGAACTGGGATTCAGTGACTGAGGGAAATGGGATGCAGTGACTGAGGGTAATGGGTTGCAGTGACTGATGGTAATGGGATGCAGATACTGAGGGTAATGGGATACAGTGACTGAGGGTAATGGGACGCAGTGACTGATGGTAATGTGATGCAGTTGCTGCGTGAAATGGGATGCAGTGTCTGAGTGAAATGGGATGCTGTGACTGAGTGAAATGAGCTGCAGTGACTGAGTGAAATGAGCTGCAGTGACTGAGTGAAATGAGCTGCAGTGACTGAGTGAAATGAGCTTCAGTGGCTGTGTGAAATGGGATGCAGTGGCTGTGTGAACTGGGATGCAGCGACTGTGATCTGGGATGCAGTGTCTGTTTGAAATGGGATCCTGCGACTGAGGGCAATGGGATGCAGTGACTGTGGGAAATGGGATGCAGTGACTGTGGGAAATGGGATGCAGTGACTGAGTGAAATGGGATGCAGTGACTGAGCGAACTGGGATGCAGTGACTGATGGAAATGGGATGCAGTGACTGAGGGAAAGGAGAGGCAGTGACTGTGGGAAATGGGATGCAATGACTGAGGGAAATGGGATGCAGTGACTGAGGGAAAGGAGAGGCAGTGACTGTGGGAAATGGCATGCTGTGACTGAGGGAAATGGGATGCAATGACTGAGGGAAAGGAAATGCAGTGACTGTGGGAAATGGGACGCACTGACTGAGTGTAATGTGAAGCATTGAATTAGTGAAATGAGATGCATTGACTGTTTGAAATGGCATGCAGTGACTGTGTGAACTGGGATGTGGTGACTGTGTGAACTCGGATGTGGTGACTGTGTGAACTGGGATGCATTGGCTGAGTGAAATGGGATGCAGTGGCTGAATGAAATGGGATGCAGTGGCTGAGTGAAATGGGATGCCGTGGCTGAGTGAAATGGGATGCCGTGGCTGAGTGAAATGGGATGCCGTGGCTGAGTGAAATGGGATGCCGTGGCTGAGTGAAATGGGATGCCGTGGCTGAATGAAATAGGATGCAGTGATTGAGGGAAAGGAAATGCAGTGACTGTGGGAAATGGGTTGCAGTGACTGAGGGTAATGGGATGCAGTGACTGATGGTAATGGGATGCAGTGTCTCAGTGAAATGGGATGCAGTGACTGAGTGAAATGGGGTGCAGTGACTCTGTGAAATGGGATGCAGTGACTGAGGGAAAGGAGATGCAGTGACTGATGGAAATGGGATGCAGTGACTGATGGAAATGGGATGCCATGACTGATGGAAATGGGCTGCCGTGACTGATGGAAATGGGCTGCCGTGACTGATGGAGATGGGATGCAGTGACTGAGTGAAATGGGATGCAGTGACTGAGTGAAATGGGATGCAGTGACTGAGTGAAATGGGATGCAGTGACTGAGTGAAATGGGATGCAGTGACTGAGTGAAATGGGATGCAGTGAGAGAGTGAAATTGGATGCAATGACTGTGGAAATGGGATGTAGTGACTGAGAGAAATGGGATGCAGTGACAGATGGAAATTGAATGCAGTGAGAGAGTGAAATTGGATGCATTGACTGTGGAAATGGGATATAGTGACTGAGAGAAA
The DNA here is from genome assembly GCF_030684315.1 of Stegostoma tigrinum. Classification (NCBI taxonomy): domain Eukaryota; kingdom Metazoa; phylum Chordata; class Chondrichthyes; order Orectolobiformes; family Stegostomatidae; genus Stegostoma; species Stegostoma tigrinum. Next base: position 45,596 of record NC_081376.1, on the reverse strand, counting down.
TGGGATGCAGTGACCGAGTGAAATGGGATGCCGTGACTGTGTGGCATTGGGTGTGGTGATTGATGGAAATACAATCACTGTCTCACTTGAATAGGATTCACTGTCTCCGTGAAATGGGATGCAGTGACTGAGTGAAATGGGATGCAGCGACTGAGGGAAATGGGATGCAGCGACTGAGGGAAATGGGATGCCGTGACTGAGGGAAATGGTATGCCGTGACTGAGTGAAATGGGATGCAGTGACAGATGGAAATTGAATGCAGTGAGAGAGTGAAATTGGATGCAATGACTGTTGGAAATGGGATACAGTACCTGACGGAACTTGAATGCAGCATCAGATGAGAAACAGGATGCAGTGACTGCGTGAAATGGGATGCAGTGACTGCGTGAAATGGGATGCAGTGAATGAGTGAAGTGAGATGCAGTGACTGATGGAAAGGGGATGCAGTGACTGATGGAAAGGAGATGCAGTGACTGAGTGAAATGTGATGCAGTGACTGAGTGAAATGAGCTGCAGTGACTGAGTGAAATGAGCTTCAGTGGCTGTGTGAAATGGGATGCAGTGGCTGTGTGAACTGGGATGCAGCGACTGTGAACTGGGATGCAGTGTCTGTTTGAAATGGGATCCTGCGACTGTGGGCAATGGGATGCAGTGACTGTGGGAAATGGGATGCAGTGACTGTGGGAAATGGGATGCAGTGACTGAGTGAACTGGGATGCAGTGACTGATGGAAATGGGATGCAGTGACTGAGGGAAAGTAGAGGCAGTGACTGTGGGAAATGGCATGCTGTGACTGAGGGAAATGGGATGCAATGACTGAGGGAAAGGAAATGCAGTGACTGTGGGAAATGGGATGCAGTGACTGAGTGAAATGGGACGCACTGACTGAGTGTAATGTGAAGCATTGAATTAGTGAAATGAGATGCATTGACTGTTTGAAATGGCATGCAGTGACTGTCGGAACTGGGATGTGGTGACTGTGTGAACTGGGTTGTGGTGACTGAGTGAACTGGGATGCATTGGCTGAGTGAAATGGGATGCAGTGGCTGATTGAAATGGGATGCCGTGGCTGAGTAAAATGGGATGCCATGGCTGAGTAAAATGGGATGCCGTGGCTGAGTGAAATGGGATGCAGTGACTGAGGGAAAGGAAATGCAGTGACTGAGGGTAATGGGTTGCAGTGACTGAGGGTAATGGGATGCAGTGACTGATGGTAATGGGATGCAGTGTCTCAGTGAAATGGGATGCAGTGTCTCCGTGAAATGGGATGCAGTGACAGAGTGAAATGGGGTGCAGTGACTCTGTGAAATGGGATGCAGTGACTGAGGGAAAGGAGATGCAGTGACTGATGGAAATGGGATGCAGTGACTGATGGAAATGGGATGCCATGACTGATGGAAATGGGCTGCCGTGACTGATGGAGATGGGATGCAGTGACTGAGTGAAATGGGATGCAGTGACTGAGTGAAATGGGATGCAGTGACAGATGGAAATTGAATGCAGTGAGAGAGTGAAATTGGATGCAATGACTGTGGAAATGGGATATAGTGACTGAGAGAAATGGGATGCAGTGACCGAGTGAAATGGGATGCCGTGACTGTGTGGCATTGGGTGTGGTGATTGATGGAAATACAATCACTGTCTCAGTTGAAGAGGATTCACTGTCTCCGTTTAATGGGATGCAGTGACTGAGTGAAATGGGACGCAGTGACAGAGTGAAATGGGACGCAGTGACAGAGTGAAATGGGACGCAGTGACAGAGTGAAATGGGACGCAGTGACAGAGTGAAATGGGACGCAGTGACAGAGTGAAATGGGACGCAGTGACAGAGTGAAATGGGACGCAGTGACAGAGTGAAATGGGACGCAGTGACTGAGTGAAATGGGACGCAGTGACTGAGTGAAATGGGACGCAGTGACTGAGTGAAATGGGACGCAGTGACTGAGTGAAATGGGACGCAGTGACTGAGTGAAATGGGACGCAGTGACTGAGTGAAATGGGACGCAGTGACTGAGTGAAATGGGACGCAGTGACTGAGTGAAATGGGACGCAGTGACTGAGTGAAATGGGACGCAGTGACTGATGGTAATGGGATGCAGTGACTGATGGTAATGGGATGCAGTGACCGATGTAAATGGGTGCCGTGACTGATGGAAATGGGATGCTTTGACTCAGGGAAAGGAGATGCAGTGACTGTGGAAATGGGATGCAGTGACTGAGTGAAATGGGATGCAGTGACTGAGTGAAATGTGATGCAGTGACTCAGTGAAATGTGATGCATTGATTGAGGGAAAGCAGATTCAGTGACTGTGGGAATGGCATGTTGTGACTGAGGGGAATGGCATGCTGTGACTGAGGGGAATAGGATGCAGTGACTGATGGAAATGGGATGCAGTGACTGTGGGAAATGGGATTCAGTGACTGAGTGAAATGGGATGCAGTGACTGAGTGAAATGGGATGCAGTGACTGAGGGTAATTCGATGCAGCGACTGAGGGAAATGGGATGCAGTGACTGTGGGAAATGGGATTCAGTGACTGAGTGAAATGGGATGCAGTGACTGAGTGAAATGGGATGCAGTGACTGAGTGAAATGGGATGCAGTGACTGAGGGTAATTCGATGCAGTGACTGAGGGAAATGGGATGCAGTGACTGAGTGAACTGGGATTCAGTGACTGAGGGAAATGGGATGCAGTGACTGAGGGTAATGGGTTGCAGTGACTGATGGTAATGGGATGCAGATACTGAGGGTAATGGGATACAGTGACTGAGGGTAATGGGACGCAGTGACTGATGGTAATGTGATGCAGTTGCTGCGTGAAATGGGATGCAGTGTCTGAGTGAAATGGGATGCTGTGACTGAGTGAAATGAGCTGCAGTGACTGAGTGAAATGAGCTGCAGTGACTGAGTGAAATGAGCTGCAGTGACTGAGTGAAATGAGCTTCAGTGGCTGTGTGAAATGGGATGCAGTGGCTGTGTGAACTGGGATGCAGCGACTGTGATCTGGGATGCAGTGTCTGTTTGAAATGGGATCCTGCGACTGAGGGCAATGGGATGCAGTGACTGTGGGAAATGGGATGCAGTGACTGTGGGAAATGGGATGCAGTGACTGAGTGAAATGGGATGCAGTGACTGAGCGAACTGGGATGCAGTGACTGATGGAAATGGGATGCAGTGACTGAGGGAAAGGAGAGGCAGTGACTGTGGGAAATGGGATGCAATGACTGAGGGAAATGGGATGCAGTGACTGAGGGAAAGGAGAGGCAGTGACTGTGGGAAATGGCATGCTGTGACTGAGGGAAATGGGATGCAATGACTGAGGGAAAGGAAATGCAGTGACTGTGGGAAATGGGACGCACTGACTGAGTGTAATGTGAAGCATTGAATTAGTGAAATGAGATGCATTGACTGTTTGAAATGGCATGCAGTGACTGTGTGAACTGGGATGTGGTGACTGTGTGAACTCGGATGTGGTGACTGTGTGAACTGGGATGCATTGGCTGAGTGAAATGGGATGCAGTGGCTGAATGAAATGGGATGCAGTGGCTGAGTGAAATGGGATGCCGTGGCTGAGTGAAATGGGATGCCGTGGCTGAGTGAAATGGGATGCCGTGGCTGAGTGAAATGGGATGCCGTGGCTGAGTGAAATGGGATGCCGTGGCTGAATGAAATAGGATGCAGTGATTGAGGGAAAGGAAATGCAGTGACTGTGGGAAATGGGTTGCAGTGACTGAGGGTAATGGGATGCAGTGACTGATGGTAATGGGATGCAGTGTCTCAGTGAAATGGGATGCAGTGACTGAGTGAAATGGGGTGCAGTGACTCTGTGAAATGGGATGCAGTGACTGAGGGAAAGGAGATGCAGTGACTGATGGAAATGGGATGCAGTGACTGATGGAAATGGGATGCCATGACTGATGGAAATGGGCTGCCGTGACTGATGGAAATGGGCTGCCGTGACTGATGGAGATGGGATGCAGTGACTGAGTGAAATGGGATGCAGTGACTGAGTGAAATGGGATGCAGTGACTGAGTGAAATGGGATGCAGTGACTGAGTGAAATGGGATGCAGTGACTGAGTGAAATGGGATGCAGTGAGAGAGTGAAATTGGATGCAATGACTGTGGAAATGGGATGTAGTGACTGAGAGAAATGGGATGCAGTGACAGATGGAAATTGAATGCAGTGAGAGAGTGAAATTGGATGCATTGACTGTGGAAATGGGATATAGTGACTGAGAGAAATGGGATGCAGTGACCGAGTGAAATGGGATGCCGTGACTGTGTGGCATTGGGTGTGGTGATTGATGGAAATACAATCACTGTCTCACTTGAATAGGATTCACTGTCTCCGTGAAATGGGATGCAGTGACTGAGTGAAATGGGATGCAGCGACTGAGGGAAATGGGATGCAGCGACTGAGGGAAATGGGATGCCGTGACTGAGGGAAATGGTATGCCGTGACTGAGTGAAATGGGATGCAGTGACAGATGGAAATTGAATGCAGTGAGAGAGTGAAATTGGATGCAATGACTGTTGGAAATGGGATACAGTACCTGACGGAACTTGAATGCAGCATCAGATGAGAAACAGGATGCAGTGACTGCGTGAAATGGGATGCAGTGACTGCGTGAAATGGGATGCAGTGAATGAGTGAAGTGAGATGCAGTGACTGATGGAAAGGGGATGCAGTGACTGATGGAAAGGAGATGCAGTGACTGAGTGAAATGTGATGCAGTGACTGAGTGAAATGAGCTGCAGTGACTGAGTGAAATGAGCTTCAGTGGCTGTGTGAAATGGGATGCAGTGGCTGTGTGAACTGGGATGCAGCGACTGTGAACTGGGATGCAGTGTCTGTTTGAAATGGGATCCTGCGACTGTGGGCAATGGGATGCAGTGACTGTGGGAAATGGGATGCAGTGACTGTGGGAAATGGGATGCAGTGACTGAGTGAACTGGGATGCAGTGACTGATGGAAATGGGATGCAGTGACTGAGGGAAAGTAGAGGCAGTGACTGTGGGAAATGGCATGCTGTGACTGAGGGAAATGGGATGCAATGACTGAGGGAAAGGAAATGCAGTGACTGTGGGAAATGGGATGCAGTGACTGAGTGAAATGGGACGCACTGACTGAGTGTAATGTGAAGCATTGAATTAGTGAAATGAGATGCATTGACTGTTTGAAATGGCATGCAGTGACTGTCGGAACTGGGATGTGGTGACTGTGTGAACTGGGTTGTGGTGACTGAGTGAACTGGGATGCATTGGCTGAGTGAAATGGGATGCAGTGGCTGATTGAAATGGGATGCCGTGGCTGAGTGAAATGGGATGCCGTGGCTGAGTAAAATGGGATGCCATGGCTGAGTAAAATGGGATGCCGTGGCTGAGTGAAATGGGATGCAGTGACTGAGGGAAAGGAAATGCAGTGACTGAGGGTAATGGGTTGCAGTGACTGAGGGTAATGGGATGCAGTGACTGATGGTAATGGGATGCAGTGTCTCCGTGAAATGGGATGCAGTGTCTCCGTGAAATGGGATGCAGTGACAGAGTGAAATGGGGTGCAGTGACTCTGTGAAATGGGATGCAGTGACTGAGGGAAAGGAGATGCCGTGACTGATGGAAATGGGATGCAGTGACTGATGGAAATGGGATGCCATGACTGATGGAAATGGGCTGCCGTGACTGATGGAGATGGGATGCAGTGACTGAGTGAAATGGGATGCAGTGACTGAGTGAAATGGGATGCAGTGACAGATGGAAATTGAATGCAGTGAGAGAGTGAAATTGGATGCAATGACTGTGGAAATGGGATATAGTGACTGAGAGAAATGGGATGCAGTGACCGAGTGAAATGGGATGCCGTGACTGTGTGGCATTGGGTGTGGTGATTGATGGAAATACAATCACTGTCTCAGTTGAAGAGGATTCACTGTCTCCGTTTAATGGGATGCAGTGACTGAGTGAAATGGGACGCAGTGACAGAGTGAAATGGGACGCAGTGACAGAGTGAAATGGGACGCAGTGACAGAGTGAAATGGGACGCAGTGACAGAGTGAAATGGGACGCAGTGACAGAGTGAAATGGGACGCAGTGACTGAGTGAAATGGGACGCAGTGACTGAGTGAAATGGGACGCAGTGACTGAGTGAAATGGGACGCAGTGACTGAGTGAAATGGGACGCAGTGACTGAGTGAAATGGGACGCAGTGACTGAGTGAAATGGGACGCAGTGACTGAGTGAAATAGGACGCAGTGACTGAGTGAAATAGGACGCAGTGACTGAGTGAAATAGGACGCAGTGACTGATGGAAAGGGAATGCAGTAACTGAGGAAATGGGATGCAGTACCTGACGGAACTTGAATGCAGCATCAGATGAGAAACAGGATGCAGTGACTCTGTGAAATGGGATGCAGTGACTGCGTGAAATGGGATGCAGTGAATGAGTGAAGTGAGATGCAGTGACTGATGGAAAGGGGATGCAGTGACTGATGGAAAGGCGATGCAGTGACTGAGTGAAATGTGATGCAGTGACGGAGTGAAATGTGATGCCGTGACTGCGCGAAATGTGATGCCGTGACTGCGCGAAATGTGATGCCGTGACTGCGCGAAATGTGATGCAGTGACTGCCTGAAATGTGATGCAGTGACTGCCTGAAATGTGATGCAGTGACTGCGTGAAATGGGATGCAGTGACTGAGGGATAATGGGACACCGTGACTGAGTGAAATGGGATGCAGTAACAGAGTGGAATGCATTGCAGTGACTGATGGAAATTGAAAGCAGTGACTGATGGAAATTGTTTGCAGTGACGGAGTGAAATGGGATGCATTGACTGCGTGAAATGGGATGCCGTGGCTGAGTGAAATGGGATGCCGTGGCTGAGTGAAATGGGATGCAGTGACTGAGGGATAGGAAATGCAGTGACGGTGGGTATTGGGATTCAGTGACTGAGGGAAATGAGATGCAGTGACTGAGTGAAATGCAATGCAGTGACTGAGGGAAGTGGAATTCAGTCACTGCGTGAAATGGGATGCAGTGACTGAGGGAAAGGAAGTGCAGTGCCTGTGGAAACGGGATGCAGTGACTGAGGTTAATGGGTATGCAGTGACTGAGGGTAATGGGTATGCAGTGACTGAGTGAAATGGGGCGCAGTGGCTGAGTGAAATGGGACACAGTGGCTGAGTGAAATGGGCTGCAGTGACTCAGGGAAAAGAGATGCAGTGACTGTGGGAAATGGGACGCACTGACTGAGTGAAATGGGACGCAGTGACTGAGAGTAATGGGATGCAGTGACTGAGGGAAAGGAGATGCAGTGACTGAGGGTAAGGAGATGCAGTGTGTGTGGGAACTGGCATAGTGTGACGCGGTGTAATGGGATGCAGTGACTGAGGGGAATGGGGTGCAGTGACTGAGGGGAATGGGGTGCAGTGACTGAGGGGAATGGGGTGCAGTGACTGTGGAAACAGGATGCAGGGACTGTTAAATGGGCCGCAGTGACTGTTATTTGGGCCGCAGTGACTGAGTGAAATGGGCTGAAGTGACTGATGGAAATGGGATGCAGTGACCGATGCAACTGGGATGCAGTGACTGAGGGAAATGGGATGCAGTGATGCAGGGGACTGGGATGCAGTGCCTGAGTGAAATGGGATGCAATGACGGATGGAAATGGGCCGCACTGACTGAGTGAAATGGGATGCAGTGACTGATGGAAATTAGATGCAGTGTCTGTTTGAAATGGGATCCTGCGACTGAAGTTAATGGGATGCAGTGACTCTTAAATGGGATGCAGTGACTGAGTGAAATGGGATGCAGTGACCGAGTAAAGGAGATGCACTGACTGTGAGAAAAGGGGTGCTGTGACTGAGGGAAATGGGATCCAGTGACTGATGGAAATGGGATCCAGTGACTGATGGAAATGGGATCCAGTGACTGAGGGAAATGGGATGCAGTGACTGAGGGATAGGAAATGCAGTGACGGTGGGTATTGGGATTCAGTGACTGAGGGAAATGAGATGCAGTGACTGAGTGAAATGCAATGCAGTGACTGAGGGAAGTGGAATTCAGTCACTGCGTGAAATGGGATGCAGTGACTGAGGGAAAGGAAGTGCAGTGCCTGTGGAAACGGGATGCAGTGACTGAGGTTAATGGGTATGCAGTGACTGAGGGTAATGGGTATGCAGTGACTGAGTGAAATGGGGCGCAGTGGCTGAGTGAAATGGGACACAGTGGCTGAGTGAAATGGGCTGCAGTGACTCAGGGAAAAGAGATGCAGTGACTGTGGGAAATGGGACGCACTGACTGAGTGAAATGGGACGCAGTGACTGAGAGTAATGGGATGCAGTGACTGAGGGAAAGGAGATGCAGTGACTGAGGGTAAGGAGATGCAGTGTGTGTGGGAACTGGCATAGTGTGACGCGGTGTAATGGGATGCAGTGACTGAGGGGAATGGGGTGCAGTGACTGAGGGGAATGGGGTGCAGTGACTGAGGGGAATGGGGTGCAGTGACTGTGGAAACAGGATGCAGGGACTGTTAAATGGGCCGCAGTGACTGTTATTTGGGCCGCAGTGACTGAGTGAAATGGGCTGAAGTGACTGATGGAAATGGGATGCAGTGACCGATGCAACTGGGATGCAGTGACTGAGGGAAATGGGATGCAGTGATGCAGGGGACTGGGATGCAGTGCCTGAGTGAAATGGGATGCAATGACGGATGGAAATGGGCCGCACTGACTGAGTGAAATGGGATGCAGTGACTGATGGAAATTAGATGCAGTGTCTGTTTGAAATGGGATCCTGCGACTGAAGTTAATGGGATGCAGTGACTCTTAAATGGGATGCAGTGACTGAGTGAAATGGGATGCAGTGACCGAGTAAAGGAGATGCACTGACTGTGAGAAAAGGGGTGCTGTGACTGAGGGAAATGGGATCCAGTGACTGATGGAAATGGGATCCAGTGACTGATGGAAATGGGATCCAGTGACTGAGGGAAATGGGATGCAGTGAATGAGTGAAATGCGCTGCAGTTACTGAGTGAAATGGGATGCAGTGACTGAGGGGAATGGGATGCAGTGACTGAGGGAAATGGGTTGCAGTGGCTGAGCGAAATGCAATGCAGTGACTGAGGGAAATGGAATTCAGTCACTGCGTGAAATGGGATGCAGTGACAGCGTGAAATGGGATGCAGTGACTGAGGGAAAGGAAGTGCAGTGCCTGTGGAAACGGGATGCAGTGACTGAGGGTAATGGGTATGCAGTGACTGAGAGTAATGGGTATGCAGTGACTGTGGGAAATGGGACGCAGTGACGGAGTGAAATGGGACGCAGTGGCTGAGTGAAATGGGGCGCAGTGGCTGAGTGAAATGGGGCGCAGTGGCTGAGTGAAATGGGGCGCAGTGGCTGAGTGAAATGGGGCGCAGTGGCTGAGTGAAATGGGACACAGTGGCTGAGTGAAATGGGCTGCAGTGACTCAGGGAAAAGAGATGCAGTGACTGTGGGAAATGGGACGCACTGACTGAGTGAAATGGGACGCAGTGACTGAGAGTAATGGGATGCAGTGACTGAGGGAAAGGAGATGCAGTGACTGAGGGTAAGGAGATGCAGTGTGTGTGGGAACTGGCATAGTGTGACGCGGTGTAATGGGATGCAGTGACTGAGGGGAATGGGATGCAGTGACTGAGGGGAATGGGGTGCAGTGACTGAGGGGAATGGGGTGCAGTGACTGTGGAAACAGGATGCAGGGACTGTTAAATGGGCCGCAGTGACTGTTATTTGGGCCGCAGTGACTGAGTGAAATGGGCTGAAGTGACTGATGGAAATGGGATGCAGTGACCGATGCAACTGGGATGCAGTGACTGAGGGAAATGGGATGCAGTGACGCAGGCGACTGGGATGCAGTGCCTGAGTGAAATGGGATGCAATGACGGATGGAAATGGGCCGCACTGACTGAGTGAAATGGGATGCAGTGACTGATGGAAATTAGATGCAGTGTCTGTTTGAAATGGGATCCTGCGACTGAAGTTAATGGGATGCAGTGACTCTTAAATGGGATGCAGTGACTGAGTGAAATGGGATGCAGTGACCGAGTAAAGGAGATGCACTGACTGTGAGAAAAGGGGTGCTGTGACTGAGGGAAATGGGATCCAGTGACTGATGGAAATGGGATCCAGTGACTGATGGAAATGGGATCCAGTGACTGAGGGAAATGGGATGCAGTTTCTGAGTGAAATGGGATGCAGTGAATGAGTGAAATGCGCTGCAGTTACTGAGTGAAATGGGATGCAGTTACTGAGTGAAATGGGATGCAGTGACTGAGGGGAATGGGATGCAGTGACTGAGGGGAATGGGATGCAGTGACTGAGGGAAATGGGTTGCAGTGGCTGAGCGAAATGCAATGCAGTGACTGAGGGAAATGGAATTCAGTCACTGCGTGAAATGGGATGCAGTGACAGCGTGAAATGGGATGCAGTGACTGAGGGAAAGGAAGTGCAGTGCCTGTGGAAACGGGATGCAGTGACTGAGGGTAATGGGTATGCAGTGACTGAGACTAATGGGTATGCAGTGACTGGGAAATGGGACGCAGTGACGGAGTGAAATGGGACGCAGTGACGGAGTGAAATGGGACGCAGTGGCTGAGTGAAATGGGACGCAGTGACTGAGTGAAATGGGACACAGTGGCTGAGTGAAATGGGCTGCAGTGACTCAGGGAAAAGAGATGCAGTGACTGTGGGAAATGAGACGCACTGACTGAGTGAAATGGGACGCAGTGACTGAGAGTAATGGGATGCAGTGACTGAGAGTAATGGGATGCAGTGACTGAGGGTAAGGAGATGCAGTGTGTGTGGGAACTGGCATCGTGTGACTCGGTGTAATGGGATGCAGTGACTGAGGGGAATGGGATGCAGTGACTGAGGGGAATGGGGTGCAGTGACTGAGGGGAATGGGGTGCAGTGACTGTGGAAACAGGATGCAGGGACTGTTAAATGGGCCACAGTGACTGTTATTTGGGCCGCAGTGACTGAGTGAAATGGGCTGAAGTGACTGATGGAAATGGGATGCAGTGATTGAAGGAAATGGGTGCAGTGACCGATGCAACTGGGATGCAGTGACTGAGGGAAGTGGGATGCAGTGACGCAGGGGACTGGGATGCAGTGCCTGAGTGAAATGGGATGCAATGACTGATGGAAATGGGCCGCACTGACTGAGTGAAATGGGATGCAGTGACTGATGGAAATTAGATGCAGTGTCTGTTTGAAATGGGATCCTGCGACAGAAGTTAATGGGATGCAGTGACCGAGTAAAGGAGATGCACTGACTGTGAGAAAAGGGGTGCTGTGACTGAGGGAAATGGGATCCAGTGACTGATGGAAATGGGATCCAGTGACTGAGGGAAATGGGATGCAGGGTCTGAGTGAAATGGGATGCAGTGAATGAATGAAATGCGCTGCAGTTACTGAGTGAAATGGGATGCAGTGATTGAGGGGAATGGGATGCAGTGACTGAGGGAAATGGGTTGCAGAGTCTGAGTGAAATGGGCTGCAGAGTCTGAGTGAAATGGGCTGCAGAGCCTGAGTGAAATGGGATGCAGTGACTGTGTGAAATGGGATGCTGTGACTGTGAAATGGGATGCAGTGACTGAGTGAAATGGGTAGCAGTGGCTGAGTCAATTGGGATGCAGTGACTGAGTGAAATGGGATGCAGTGACTGACGGAAATGGGATGCAGTGACTGACGGAAATGGGATGCAGTGACTGATGGAAATGGGATGCAGTGGCTGAGTGAAATGGGATGCAGTGGCTGAGTGAAATGGGATGCAGTGGCTGAGTGAAATGGGATGCAGTGACTGAGTGAAATGGGATGCGGTGACTGTTGGAAATGGGATGCTGTGAGTGAGTGAAATGGGTTGCTGTGTCTGAGCGTAATGGGATGCAGTGACTGATGGTAATGGGATGCAGTGACTGAATGAAATGGGATGCAGTGACTGAGTGAACTGGGATTCAGTGACTGAGTGAACTGGGATGCAGTGACTGAGGGAAATGGGATGCAGTGACTGATGGTAATGGGATGCAGTGACTGATGGTAATGGGATGCAGTGACCGATGTAAATGGGTGCCGTGACTGATGGAAATGGGATGCTTTGACTCAGGGAAAGGAGATGCAGTGACTGTGGAAATGGGATGCAGTGACTGAGTGAAATGGGATGCAGTGACTGAGTGAAATGTGATGCAGTGACTCAGTGAAATGTGATGCATTGATTGAGGGAAAGCAGATTCAGTGACTGTGGGAATGGCATGTTGTGACTGAGGGGAATGGCATGCTGTGACTGAGGGGAATAGGATGCAGTGACTGATGGAAATGGGATGCAGTGACTGTGGGAAATGGGATTCAGTGACTGAGTGAAATGGGATGCAGTGACTGAGTGAAATGGGATGCAGTGACTGAGTGAAATGGGATGCAGTGACTGAGGGTAATTCGATGCAGCGACTGAGGGAAATGGGATGCAGTGACTGTGGGAAATGGGATTCAGTGACTGAGTGAAATGGGATGCAGTGACTGAGTGAAATGGGATGCAGTGACTGAGTGAAATGGGATGCAGTGACTGAGGGTAATTCGATGCAGTGACTGAGGGAAATGGGATGCAGTGACTGAGTGAACTGGGATTCAGTGACTGAGGGAAATGGGATGCAGTGACTGAGGGTAATGGGTTGCAGTGACTGATGGTAATGGGATGCAGATACTGAGGGTAATGGGATGCAGTGACTGAGGGTAATGGGACGCAGTGACTGATGGTAATGTGATGCAGTTGCTGCGTGAAATGGGATGCAGTGTCTGAGTGAAATGGGATGCTGTGACTGAGTGAAATGAGCTGCAGTGACTGAGTGAAATGAGCTGCAGTGACTGAGTGAAATGAGCTGCAGTGACTGAGTGAAATGAGCTTCAGTGGCTGTGTGAAATGGGATGCAGTGGCTGTGTGAACTGGGATGCAGCGACTGTGATCTGGGATGCAGTGTCTGTTTGAAATGGGATCCTGCGACTGAGGGCAATGGGATGCAGTGACTGTGGGAAATGGGATGCAGTGACTGTGGGAAATGGGATGCAGTGACTGAGTGAAATGGGATGCAGTGACTGAGCGAACTGGGATGCAGTGACTGATGGAAATGGGATGCAGTGACTGAGGGAAAGGAGAGGCAGTGACTGTGGGAAATGGGATGCAATGACTGAGGGAAATGGGATGCAGTGACTGAGGGAAAGGAGAGGCAGTGACTGTGGGAAATGGCATGCTGTGACTGAGGGAAATGGGATGCAATGACTGAGGGAAAGGAAATGCAGTGACTGTGGGAAATGGGACGCACTGACTGAGTGTAATGTGAAGCATTGAATTAGTGAAATGAGATGCATTGACTGTTTGAAATGGCATGCAGTGACTGTGTGAACTGGGATGTGGTGACTGTGTGAACTCGGATGTGGTGACTGTGTGAACTGGGATGCATTGGCTGAGTGAAATGGGATGCAGTGGCTGAATGAAATGGGATGCCGTGGCTGAGTGAAATGGGATGCCGTGGCTGAGTGAAATGGGATGCCGTGGCTGAGTGAAATGGGATGCCATGGCTGAGTGAAATGGGATGCCGTGGCTGAATGAAATAGGATGCAGTGATTGAGGGAAAGGAAATGCAGTGACTGTGGGAAATGGGTTGCAGTGACTGAGGGTAATGGGATGCAGTGACTGATGGTAATGGGATGCAGTGTCTCAGTGAAATGGGATGCAGTGACTGAGTGAAATGGGGTGCAGTGACTCTGTGAAATGGGATGCAGTGACTGAGGGAAAGGAGATGCAGTGACTGATGGAAATGGGATGCAGTGACTGATGGAAATGGGATGCCATGACTGATGGAAATGGGCTGCCGTGACTGATGGAGATGGGATGCAGTGACTGAGTGAAATGGGATGCAGTGACTGAGTGAAATGGGATGCAGTGACTGAGTGAAATGGGATGCAGTGACTGAGTGAAATGGGATGCAGTGACTGAGTGAAATTGGATGCAATGACTGTGGAAATGGGATGTAGTGACTGAGAGAAATGGGATGCAGTGACAGATGGAAATTGAATGCAGTGAGAGAGTGAAATTGGATGCATTGACTGTGGAAATGGGATATAGTGACTGAGAGAAATGGGATGCAGTGACCGAGTGAAATGGGATGCCGTGACTGTGTGGCATTGGGTGTGGTGATTGATGGAAATACAATCACTGTCTCACTTGAATAGGATTCACTGTCTCCGTGAAATGGGATGCAGTGACTGAGTGAAATGGGATGCAGCGACTGAGGGAAATGGGATGCAGCGACTGAGGGAAATGGGATGCCGTGACTGAGGGAAATGGTATGCCGTGACTGAGTGAAATGGGATGCAGTGACAGATGGAAATTGAATGCAGTGAGAGAGTGAAATTGGATGCAATGACTGTTGGAAATGGGATACAGTACCTGACGGAACTTGAATGCAGCATCAGATGAGAAACAGGATGCAGTGACTCTGTGAAATGGGATGCAGTGACTGCGTGAAATGGGATGCAGTGAATGAGTGAAGTGAGATGCAGTGACTGATGGAAAGGGGATGCAGTGACTGATGGAAAGGAGATGCAGTGACTGAGTGAAATGTGATGCAGTGACTGAGTGAAATGAGCTGCAGTGACTGAGTGAAATGAGCTTCAGTGGCTGTGTGAAATGGGATGCAGTGGCTGTGTGAACTGGGATGCAGCGACTGTGAACTGGGATGCAGTGTCTGTTTGAAATGGGATCCTGCGACTGAGGGCAATGGGATGCAGTGACTGTGGGAAATGGGATGCAGTGACTGTGGGAAATGGGATGCAGTGACTGAGTGAACTGGGATGCAGTGACTGATGGAAATGGGATGCAGTGACTGAGGGAAAGTAGAGGCAGTGACTGTGGGAAATGGCATGCTGTGACTGAGGGAAATGGGATGCAATGACTGAGGGAAAGGAAATGCAGTGACTGTGGGAAATGGGATGCAGTGACTGAGTGAAATGGGACGCACTGACTGAGTGTAATGTGAAGCATTGAATTAGTGAAATGAGATGCATTGACTGTTTGAAATGGCATGCAGTGACTGTCGGAACTGGGATGTGGTGACTGTGTGAACTGGGTTGTGGTGACTGAGTGAACTGGGATGCATTGGCTGAGTGAAATGGGATGCAGTGGCTGATTGAAATGTGCCGTGGCTGAGTGAAATGGGATGCCGTGGCTGAGTAAAATGGGATGCCATGGCTGAGTAAAATGGGATGCCGTGGCTGAGTGAAATGGGATGCAGTGACTGAGGGAAAGGAAATGCAGTGACTGAGGGTAATGGGTTGCAGTGACTGAGGGTAATGGGTTGCAGTGACTGAGGGTAATGGGATGCAGTGACTGATGGTAATGGGATGCAGTGTCTCAGTGAAATGGGATGCAGTGTCTCAGTGAAATGGGATGCAGTGACAGAGTGAAATGGGGTGCAGTGACTCTGTGAAATGGGATGCAGTGACTGAGGGAAAGGAGATGCAGTGACTGATGGAAATGGGATGCAGTGACTGATGGAAATGGGATGCCGTGACTGATGGAAATGGGCTGCCGTGACTGATGGAGATGGGATGCAGTGACTGAGTGAAATGGGATGCAGTGACTGAGTGAAATGGGATGCAGTGACAGATGGAAATTGAATGCAGTGAGAGAGTGAAATTGGATGCAATGACTGTGGAAATGGGATATAGTGACTGAGAGAAATGGGATGCAGTGACCGAGTGAAATGGGATGCCGTGACTGTGTGGCATTGGGTGTGGTGATTGATGGAAATACAATCACTGTCTCAGTTGAAGAGGATTCACTGTCTCCGTTTAATGGGATGCAGTGACTGAGTGAAATGGGACGCAGTGACAGAGTGAAATGGGACGCAGTGACAGAGTGAAATGGGACGCAGTGACAGAGTGAAATGGGACGCAGTGACAGAGTGAAATGGGACGCAGTGACAGAGTGAAATGGGACGCAGTGACAGAGTGAAATGGGACGCAGTGACAGAGTGAAATGGGACGCAGTGACAGAGTGAAATGGGACGCAGTGACTGAGTGAAATGGGACGCAGTGACTGAGTGAAATGGGACGCAGTGACTGAGTGAAATGGGACGCAGTGACTGAGTGAAATGGGACGCAGTGACTGAGTGAAATGGGACGCAGTGACTGAGTGAAATGGGACGCAGTGACTGAGTGAAATAGGACGCAGTGACTGATGGAAAGGGAATGCAGTAACTGAGGAAATGGGATGCAGTACCTGACGGAACTTGAATGCAGCATCAGATGAGAAACAGGATGCAGTGACTCTGCGAAATGGGATGCAGTGACTGCGTGAAATGGGATGCAGTGACTGCGTGAAATGGGATGCAGTGAATGAGTGAAGTGAGATGCAGTGACTGATGGAAAGGGAATGCAGTGACTGATGGAAAGGAGATGCAGTGACGGAGTGAAATGTGATGCAGTGACGGAGTGAAATGTGATGCAGTGACGGAGTGAAATGTGATGCCGTGACTGCGTGAAATGTGATGCAGTGACTGCCTGAAATGTGATGCAGTGACTGCGTGAAATGGGATGCAGTGTCTGCGTGAAATGGGATGCAGTGTCTGCGTGAAATGGGATGCAGTGTCTGCGTGAAATGGGATGCAGTGACTGCATGAAATGGGATGCAGTGACTGAGGGATAATGGGACACCGTGACTGAGTGAAATGGGATGCAGTAACAGAGTGGAATGCATTGCAGTGACTGATGGAAATTGAAAGCAGTGACTGATGGAAATTGTTTGCAGTGACGGAGTGAAATGGGATGCAGTGACTGCGTGAAATGGGATGCAGTGACTGCGTGAAATGGGATGCAGTGACTGCGTGAAATGGGATGCAGTGATTGAGTGAAATTGGGTGCAGTGACTCTGTGAAATGGGATGCAGTGACTGAGGGAAAGGAGATGCAGTGACTGATGGAAATGGGATGCAGTGACTGATGGAAATGGGATGCCGTGGCTGAGTGAAATGGGATGCCGTGGCTGAGTGAAATGGGATGCAGTGACTGAGGGATAGGAAATGCAGTGACTGTGGGTAATGGTATTCAGTGACTGAGGGAAATGAGATGCAGTGACTGAGTGAAATGCAATGCAGTGACTGAGGGTAATGGAATTCAGTCACTGCGTGAAATGGGATGCAGTGACAGCGTGAAATGGGATGCAGTGACTGAGGGAAAGGAAGTGCAGTGCCTGTGGAAACGGGATGCAGTGACTGAGGGTAATGGGTATGCAGTGACTGAGGGTAATGGGTATGCAGTGACTGTGGGAAATGGGACGCAGTGACTGAGTGAAATGGGACACAGTGGCTGAGTGAAATGGGACACAGTGGCTGAGTGAAATGGGCTGCAGTGACTCAGGGAAAAGAGATGCAGTGACTGTGGGAAATTGCACGCACTGACTGAGTGAAATGGGACGCAGTGACTGAGAGTAATGGGATGCAGTGACTGAGGGAAAGGAGATGCAGTGACTGAGGGTAAGGAGATGCAGTGTGTGTGGGAACTGGCATCGTGTGACTGAGGGGAATGGGATGCAGTGACTGAGGGGAATGGGATGCAGTGACTGAGGGGAATCGGATGCAGTGACTGAGGGGAATGGGGTGCAGTGACTGTGGAAACAGGATGCAGGGACTGTTAAATGGGCCGCAGTGACTGAGTGAAATGGGCTGAAGTGACTGATGGAAATGGGATGCAGTGATTGAAGGAAATGGGTGCAGTGACCGATGCAACTGGGATGCAGTGACTGAGGGAAGTGGGATGCAGTGACGCAGGGGACTGGGATGCAGTGCCTGAGTGAAATGGGATGCAATGACTGATGGAAATGGGCCGCACTGACTGAGTGAAATGGGATGCAGTGACTGATGGAAATTAGATGCAGTGTCTGTTTGAAATGGGATCCTGCGACAGAAGTTAATGGGATGCAGTGACTCTTAAATGGGATGCAGTGACTGAGTGAAATGGGATGCAGTGACTGAGTGAAATGGGATGCAGTGAGACTGTAAAGGAGATGCACTGACTGTGAGAAAAGGGGTGCTGTGACTGAGGGAAATGGGATCCAGTGACTGATGGAAATGGGATCCAGTGACTGATGGAAATGGGATCCACTGACTGAGGGAAATGGGATGCAGGGTCTGAGTGAAATGGGATGCAGTGAATGAGTGAAATGCGCTGCAGTTACTGAGTGAAATGGGATGCAGTGATTGAGGGGAATGGGATGCAGTGACTGAGGGAAATGGGCTGCAGTGGCTGAGTGAAATGGGCTGCAGAGTCTGAGTGAAATGGGCTGCAGAGCCTGAGTGAAATGGGATGCAGTGACTGTGTGAAATGGGATGCTGTGACTGTGAAATGGGATGCAGTGACTGAGTGAAATGGGTAGCAGTGGCTGAGTCAATTGGGATGCAGTGACTGAGTGAAATGGGATGCAGTGACTGATGGAAATGGGATGCTGTGAGTGAGTGAAATGGGATGCAGTGGCTGAGTCATTTGGGATGCAGTGACTGAGTGAAATGGGATGCAGTGACTGATGGAAATGGGATGCTGTGAGTGAGTGAAATGGGATGCAGTGGCTGAGTGAAATGGGATGCAGTGGCTGAGTCATTTGGGATGCAGTGACTGAGTGAAATGGGATGCGGTGACTGTTGGAAATGGGATGCTGTGAGTGAGTGAAATGGGTTGCTGTGTCTGAGCGTAATGGGATGCAGTGACTGATGGTAATGGGATGCAGTGACTGAGTGAACTGGGATGCAGTGACTGAGTGAACTGGGATGCAGTGACTGAGGGAAATGGGATGCAGTGACTGATGGTAATGGGATGCAGTGACTGATGGTAATGGGATGCAGTGACTGATGGTAATGGGATGCAGTGACTGATGGTAATGGGATGCAGTGACTGATGGTAATGGGATGCAGTGACTGATGGAAATGGGATGCTTTGACTCAGGGAAAGGAGATGCAGTGACTGTGGAAATGGGATGCAGTGACTGAGTGAAATGGGATGCAGTGACTGAGTGAAATGTGATGCAGTGACTCAGTGAAATGTGATGCATTGATTGAGGGAAAGCAGATTCAGTGACTGTGGGAATGGCATGTTGTGACTGAGGGGAATGGCATGCTGTGACTGAGGGGAATAGGATGCAGTGACTGATGGAAATGGGATGCAGTGACTGTGGGAAATGGGATTCAGTGACTGAGGGTAATTCGATGCAGCGACTGAGGGTAATTCGATGCAGCGACTGAGGGAAATGGGATGCAGTGACTGTGGGAAATGGGATTCAGTGACTGAGTGAAATGGGATGCAGTGACTGAGGGTAATTCGATGCAGTGACTGAGTGAAATGGGATGCAGTGACTGAGTGAACTGGGGTTCAGTGACTGAGGGAAATGGGATGCAGTGACTGAGGGAAATGGGATGCAGTGACTGAGGGAAATGGGATGCAGTGACTGAGGGTAATGGGTTGCAGTGACTGATGGTAATGGGATGCAGATACTGAGGGTAATGGGATGCAGTGACTGAGGGTAATGGGATGCAGTGACTGATGGTAATGTGATGCAGTTGCTGCGTGAAATGGGATGCAGTGTCTGAGTGAAATGGGATGCTGTGACTGAGTGAAATGGGATGCTGTGACTGAGTGAAATGAGCTGCAGTGACTGAGTGAAATGAGCTGCAGTGACTGAGTGAAATGAGCTGCAGTGACTGAGTGAAATGAGCTTCAGTGGCTGTGTGAAATGGGATGCAGTGGCTGTGTGAACTGGGATGCAGCGACTGTGAACTGGGATGCAGTGTCTGTTTGAAATGGGATCCTGCGACTGAGGGCAATGGGATGCAGTGACTGTGGGAAATGGGATGCAGTGACTGTGGGAAATGGGATGCAGTGACTGAGTGAAATGGGATGCAGTGACTGAGTGAACTGGGATGCAGTGACTGATGGAAATGGGATGCAGTGACTGAGGGAAAGGAGAGGCAGTGACTGTGGGAAATGGCATGCTGTGACTGAGGGAAATGGGATGCAGTGACTGAGGGAAAGGAGAGGCAGTGACTGTGGGAAATGGCATGCTGTGACTGAGGGAAATGGGATGCAATGACTGAGGGAAAGGAAATGCAGTGACTGTGGGAAATGGGACGCAGTGACTGAGTGAAATGGGACGCACTGACTGAGTGTAATGTGAAGCATTGAATTAGTGAAATGAGATGCATTGACTGTTTGAAATGGCATGCAGTGACTGTGTGAACTGGGATGTGGTGACTGTGTGAACTGGGATGCATTGGCTGAGTGAAATGGGATGCAGTGGCTGAATGAAATGGGATGCAGTGGCTGAGTGAAATGGGATGCCGTGGCTGAGTGAAATGGGATGCCGTGGCTGAGTGAAATGGGATGCCGTGGCTGAGTAAAATGGGATGCCGTGGCTGAGTGCAATGGGATGCAGTGATTGAGGGAAAGGAAATGCAGTGACTGTGGGAAATGAGTTGCAGTGACTGAGGGTAATGGGATGCAGTGACTGATGGTAATGGGATGCAGTGTCTCAGTGAAATGGGATGCAGTGACTGAGTGAAATGGGGTGCAGTGACTCTGTGAAATGGGATGCAGTGACTGAGGGAAAGGAGATGCAGTGACTGATGGAAATGGGATGCAGTGACTGATGGAAATGGGATGCCATGACTGATGGAAATGGGATCCAGTGACTGAGGGAAATGGGATGCAGGGACTGAGTGAAATGGGATGCAGTGAATGAGTGAAATGCGCTGCAGTTACTGAGTGAAATGGGATGCAGTGATTGAGGGGAATGGGATGCAGTGACTGAGGGAAATGGGTTGCAGTGGCTGAGTGAAATGGGCTGCAGAGCCTGAGTGAAATGGGCTGCAGAGCCTGAGTGAAATGGGATGCAGTGACTGTGTGAAATGGGATGCTGTGACTGTGAAATGGGATGCAGTGACTGAGTGAAATGGGTAGCAGTGGCTGAGTCAATTGGGATGCAGTGACTGAGTGAAATGGGATGCAGTGACTGATGGAAATGGGATGCTGTGAGTGAGTGAAATGGGATGCAGTGGCTGAGTCATTTGGGATGCAGTGACTGAGTGAAATGGGATGCAGTGACTGATGGAAATGGGATGCTGTGAGTGAGTGAAATGGGATGCAGTGGCTGAGTGAAATGGGATGCAGTGGCTGAGTCATTTGGGATGCAGTGACTGAGTGAAATGGGATGCGGTGACTGTTGGAAATGGGATGCTGTGAGTGAGTGAAATGGGTTGCTGTGTCTGAGCGTAATGGGATGCAGTGACTGATGGTAATGGGATGCAGTGACTGAGTGAAATGGGATGCAGTGACTGAGTGAAATGGGATGCAGTGACTGAGTGAACTGGGATTCAGTGACTGAGTGAACTGGGATGCAGTGACTGAGGGAAATGGGATGCAGTGACTGATGTTAAAGGGATGCAGTGACTGATGGTAATGGGATGCAGTGACTGATGGTAATGGGATGCAGTGACTGATGGAAATGGGATGCTTTGACTCAGGGAAAGGAGATGCAGTGACTGTGGAAATGGGATGCAGTGACTGAGTGAAATGGGATGCAGTGACTGAGTGAAATGGGATGCAGTGACTGAGTGAAATGGGATGCAGTGACTGAGTGAAATGGGATGCAGTGACTGAGTGAAATGGGATGCAGTGACTGAGTGAAATGGGATGCAGTGACTGAGTGAAATGTGATGCAGTGACTCAGTGAAATGTGATGCATTGATTGAGGGAAAGCAGATTCAGTGACTGTGGGAATGGCATGTTGTGACTGAGGGGAATAGGATGCAGTGACTGATGGAAATGGGATGCAGTGACTGTGGGAAATGGGATTCAGTGACTGAGGGTAATTCGATGCAGCGACTGAGGGAAATGGGATGCAGTGACTGTGGGAAATGGGATGCAGTGACTGAGTGAAATGGGATGCAGTGACTGAGTGAAATGGGATGCAGTGATTGAGGGTAATTCGATGCAGTGACTGAGTGAAATGGGATGCAGTGACTGAGTGAACTGGGATTCAGTGACTGAGGGAAATGGGATGCAGTGACTGAGGGAAATGGGATGCAGTGACTGAGGGAAATGGGATGCAGTGACTGAGGGTAATGGGTTGCAGTGACTGAGGGTAATGGGTTGCAGTGACTGATGGTAATGGGATGCAGATACTGAGGGTAATGGGATGCAGTGACTGAGGGTAATGGGATGCAGTGACTGATGGTAATGTGATGCAGTTGCTGCGTGAAATGGGATGCAGTGTCTGAGTGAAATGGGATGCTGTGACTGAGTGAAATGAGCTGCAGTGACTGAGTGAAATGAGCTGCAGTGACTGAGTGAAATGAGCTGCAGTGACTGAGTGAAATGAGCTGCAGTGACTGAGTGAAATGAGCTTCAGTGGCTGTGTGAAATGGGATGCAGTGGCTGTGCGAACTGGGATGCAGCGACTGTGAACTGGGATGCAGTGTCTGTTTGAAATGGGATCCTGCGACTGAGGGCAATGGGATGCAGTGACTGTGGGAAATGGGATGCAGTGACTGTGGGAAATGGGATGCAGTGACTGCGTGAAATGGGATGCAGTGACTGAGTGAACTGGGATGCAGTGACTGAGTGAAATGGGATGCAGTGACTGAGGGTAAGGAGAGGCAGTGACTGTGGGAAATGGCATGCTGTGACTGAGGGAAATGGGATGCAATGACTGAGGGAAAGGAAATGCAGTGACTGTGGGAAATGGGACGCAGTGACTGAGTGAAATGGGACGCACTGACTGAGTGTAATGTGAAGCATTGAATTAGTGAAATGAGATGCATTGACTGTTTGAAATGGCATGCAGTGACTGTGTGAACTGGGATGTGGTGACTGTGTGAAATGGGATGCAGTGACTGTGTGAACTGGGATGCGTTGGCTGATTGAAATGGGATGCAGTGGCTGAATGAAATGGGATGCAGTGGCTGAGTGAAATGGGATGCCGTGGCTGAGTGAAATGGGATGCCGTGGCTGAGTGAAATGGGATGCCGTGGCTGAGTGAAATGGGATGCCGTGGCTGAGTGAAATGGGATGCAGTGATTGAGGGAAAGGAAATGCAGTGACTGTGGGAAATGGGTTGCAGTGACTGAGGGTAATGGGATGCAGTGACTGATGGTAATGGGATGCAGTGTCTCAGTGAAATGGGATGCAGTGACTGAGTGAAATGGGGTGCAGTGACTCTGTGAAATGGGATGCAGTGACTGAGGGAAAGGAGATGCAGTGACTGATGGAAATGGGATGCAGTGACTGATGGAAATGGGATGCCATGACTGATGGAAATGGGATGCCGTGACTGATGGAGATGGGATGCAGTGACTGAGTGAAATGGGATGCAGTGACTGAGTGAAATGGGATGCAGTGACAGATGGAATTTGAATGCAGTGAGAGAGTGAAATTGGATGCAATGACTGTGGAAATGGGATGTAGTGACTGAGAGAAATGGGATGCTGTGACAGATGGAAATTGAATGCAGTGAGAGAGTGAAATTGGATGCAATGACTTGTGGAAATGGGATATAGTGACTGAGAGAAATGGGATGCAGTGACTGAGGGAAATGGGATGCAGTGACTGAGGGAAATGGGGTGCCGTGACTGAGGGAAATGGGATGCCGTGACTGAGGGAAATGGGATGCCGTATCTGAGGGAAATGGGATGCCGTGACTGAGTGAAATGGGATGCAGTGACAGATGGAAATTGAATGCAGTGAGAGAGTGAAATTGGATGCAATGACTGTTGGAAATGGGATACAGTGACTGATTGAAATGGGATGCAGTGACTGAGTGAAATGGGACGCAGTGACTGAGTGAAATGGGACGCAGTGACTGAGGGAAATGGGATGCAGTAACTGAGGAAATGGGATGCAGTACCTGACGGAACTTGAATGCAGCATCAGATGAGAAACAGGATGCAGTGACTCTGTGAAATGGGATGCAGTGACTGCGTGAAATGGGATGCAGTGAATGAGTGAAGTGAGATGCAGTGACTGATGGAAAGGGGATGCAGTGACTGATGGAAAGGAGATGCAGTGACTGAGTGAAATGTGATGCAGTGACTGAGTGAAATGAGCTGCAGTGACTGAGTGAAATGAGCTTCAGTGGCTGTGTGAAATGGGATGCAGTGGCTGTGTGAACTGGGATGCAGCGACTGTGAACTGGGATGCAGTGTCTGTTTGAAATGGGATCCTGCGACTGAGGGCAATGGGATGCAGTGACTGTGGGAAATGGGATGCAGTGACTGTGGGAAATGGGATGCAGTGACTGAGTGAACTGGGATGCAGTGACTGATGGAAATGGGATGCAGTGACTGAGGGAAAGTAGAGGCAGTGACTGTGGGAAATGGCATCCTGTGACTGAGGGAAATGGGATGCAATGACTGAGGGAAAGGAAATGCAGTGACTGTGGGAAATGGGACGCAGTGACTGAGTGAAATGGGACGCACTGACTGAGTGTAATGTGAAGCATTGAATTAGTGAAATGAGATGCATTGACTGTTTGAAATGGCATGCAGTGACTGTCTGAACTGGGATGTGGTGACTGTGTGAACTGGGTTGTGGTGACTGTGTGAACTGGGATGCATTGGCTGAGTGAAATGGGATGCAGTGGCTGAATGAAATGGGATGCCGTGGCTGAATGAAATGGGATGCAGTGGCTGAGTGAAATGGGATGCCGTGGCTGAGTGAAATGGGATGCCGTGGCTGAGTGAAATGGGATGCCGTGGCTGAGTGAAATGGGATGCCGTGGCTGAGTGAAATGGGATGCCGTGGCTGAGTAAAATGGGATGCCGTGGCTGAGTAAAATGGGATGCCGTGGCTGAGTAAAATGGGATGCCGTGGCTGAGTGAAATGGGATGCAGTGACTGAGGTAAAGGAAATGCAGTGACTGTGGGAAATGGGTTGCAGTGACTGAGGGTAATGGGATGCAGTGACTGATGGTAATGGGATGCAGTGTCTCAGTGAATTGGGATGCAGTGTCTCAGTGAAATGGGATGCAGTGACTCTGTGAAATGGGATGCAGTGACTGAGGGAAAGGAGATGCAGTGACTGATGGAAATGGGATGCAGTGACTGATGGAAATGGGATGCCATGACTGATGGAAATGGGATGCCGTGACAGATGGAAATGGGCTGCCGTGACTGATGGAGATGGGATGCAGTGACTGAGTGAAATGGGATGCAGTGACTGAGTGAAATGGGATGCAGTGACAGGTGGAAATTGAATGCAGTGAGAGAGTGAAATTGGATGCAATGACTGTGGAAATGGGATATAGTGACTGAGAGAAATGGGATGCAGTGACCGAGTGAAATGGGATGCCGTGACTGTGTGGCATTGGGTGTGGTGATTGATGGAAATACAATCACTGTCTCAGTTGAAGAGGATTCACTGTCTCCGTTAAATGGGATGCAGTGACTGAGTGAAATGGGATGCAGTCACTGAGTGAAATGGGACGCAGTGACTGAGTGAAATGGGACGCAGTGACTGATGGAAAGGGAATGCAGTAACTGAGGAAATGGGATGCAGTACCTGACGGAACTTGAATGCAGCATCAGATGAGAAACAGGATGCAGTGACTCTGCGAAATGGGATGCAGTGACTGCGTGAAATGGGATGCAGTGAATGAGTGAAGTGAGATGCAGTGACTGATGGAAAGGGAATGCAGTGACTGATGGAAAGGAGATGCAGTGACTGAGTAAAATGTGATGCAGTGACGGAGTGAAATGTGATGCAGTGACTGCGTGAAATGTGATACAGTGACTGCCTGAAATGTGATGCAGTGACTGCCTGAAATGTGATGCAGTGACTGCATGAAATGGGATGCAGTGTCTGCGTGAAATGGGATGCAGTGACTGCATGAAATGGGACACTGTGACTGAGGGATAATGGGACACTGTGACTGAGGGATAATGGGACACTGTGACTGAGTGAAATGGGATGCAGTAACAGAGTGGAATGCATTGCAGTGACTGATGGAAATTGAAAGCAGTGACTGATGGAAATTGTTTGCAGTGACGGAGTGAAATGGGATGCAGTGACTGCGTGAAATGGGATGCAGTGACTGTGTGAAATGGGATGCAGTGATTGAGTGAAATTGGGTGCAGTGACTCTGTGAAATGGGATGCAGTGACTGAGGGAAAGGAGATGCAGTGACTGATGGAAATGGGATGCAGTGACTGATGGAAATGGGATGCCGTGGCTGAGTGAAATGGGATGCTGTGGCTGAGTGAAATGGGATGCAGTGACTGAGGGATAGGAAATGCAGTGACTGTGGGTAATGGTATTCAGTGACTGAGGGAAATGAGATGCAGTGACTGAGTGAAATGCAATGCAGTGACTGAGGGTAATGGAATTCAGTCACTGCGTGAAATGGGATGCAGTGACTGAGGGAAAGGAAGTGCAGTGCCTGTGGAAACGGGATGCAGTGACTGAGGGTAATGGGTATGCAGTGACTGAGGGTAATGGGTATGCAGTGACTGTGGGAAATGGGACGCAGTGGCTGAGTGAAATGGGACGCAGTGGCTGAGTGAAATGGGACGCAGTGGCTGAGTGAAATGGGACACAGTGGCTGAGTGAAATGGGCTGCAGTGACTCAGGGAAAAGAGATGCAGTGACTGTGGGAAATGGGACGCACTGACTGAGTGAAATGGGACGCAGTGACTGAGAGTAATGGGATGCAGTGACTGAGGGAAAGGAGATGCAGTGACTGAGGGTAAGGAGATGCAGTGTGTGTGGGAACTGGCATAGTGTGACTCGGTGTAATGGGATGCAGTGACTGAGGGGAATGGGATGCAGTGACTGAGGGGAATGGGATGCAGTGACTGAGGGGAATGGGATGCAGTGACTGAGGGGAATGGGATGCAGTGACTGAGGGGAATGGGGTGCAGTGACTGTGGAAACAGGATGCAGTGACTGTTAAATGGGCCGCAGTGACTGTTATTTGGGCCGCAGTGACTGAGTGAAATGGGCTGAAGTGACTGATTGAAATGGGATGCAGTGATTGAAGGAAATGGGTGCAGTGACCGATGCAACTGGGATGCAGTGACTGAGGGAAATGGGATGCAGTGACGCAGGGGACTGGGATGCAGTGCCTGAGTGAAATGGGATGCAATGACTGATGGAAATGGGCCGCACTGACTGAGTGAAATGGGATGCAGTGACTGATGGAAATTAGATGCAGTGTCTGTTTGAAATGGGATCCTGCGACTGAAGTTAATGGGATGCAGTGACTCTTAAATGGGATGCAGTGACTGAGTGAAATGGGATGCAGTGACTGAGTGAAATGGGATGCAGTGACAGATGGAAATTAAATGCAGTGAGCGAGTGAAATTGGATGCAATGACTGTGGAAATGGGATATAGTGACTGAGAGAAATGGGATGCAGTGACCGAGTGAAATGGGATGCCGTGACTGTGTGGCATTGGGTGTGGTGATTGATGGAAATACAATCACTGTCTCAGTTGAAGAGGATTCACTGTCTCCGTTAAATGGGATGCAGTGACTGAGTGAAATGGGATGCAGTCACTGAGTGAAATGGGACGCAGTGACTGAGTGAAATGGGACGCAGTGACTGATGGAAAGGGAATGCAGTAACTGAGGAAATGGGATGCAGTACCTGACGGAACTTGAATGCAGCATCAGATGAGAAACAGGATGCAGTGACTCTGCGAAATGGGATGCAGTGACTGCGTGAAATGGGATGCAGTGAATGAGTGAAGTGAGATGCAGTGACTGATGGAAAGGGAATGCAGTGACTGATGGAAAGGAGATGCAGTGACTGAGTAAAATGTGATGCAGTGACGGAGTGAAATGTGATGCAGTGACTGCGTGAAATGTGATACAGTGACTGCCTGAAATGTGATGCAGTGACTGCCTGAAATGTGATGCAGTGACTGCATGAAATGGGATGCAGTGTCTGCGTGAAATGGGATGCAGTGACTGCATGAAATGGGACACTGTGACTGAGGGATAATGGGACACTGTGACTGAGGGATAATGGGACACTGTGACTGAGTGAAATGGGATGCAGTAACAGAGTGGAATGCATTGCAGTGACTGATGGAAATTGAAAGCAGTGACTGATGGAAATTGTTTGCAGTGACGGAGTGAAATGGGATGCAGTGACTGCGTGAAATGGGATGCAGTGACTGTGTGAAATGGGATGCAGTGATTGAGTGAAATTGGGTGCAGTGACTCTGTGAAATGGGATGCAGTGACTGAGGGAAAGGAGATGCAGTGACTGATGGAAATGGGATGCAGTGACTGATGGAAATGGGATGCCGTGGCTGAGTGAAATGGGATGCTGTGGCTGAGTGAAATGGGATGCAGTGACTGAGGGATAGGAAATGCAGTGACTGTGGGTAATGGTATTCAGTGACTGAGGGAAATGAGATGCAGTGACTGAGTGAAATGCAATGCAGTGACTGAGGGTAATGGAATTCAGTCACTGCGTGAAATGGGATGCAGTGACTGAGGGAAAGGAAGTGCAGTGCCTGTGGAAACGGGATGCAGTGACTGAGGGTAATGGGTATGCAGTGACTGAGGGTAATGGGTATGCAGTGACTGTGGGAAATGGGACGCAGTGGCTGAGTGAAATGGGACGCAGTGGCTGAGTGAAATGGGACGCAGTGGCTGAGTGAAATGGGACACAGTGGCTGAGTGAAATGGGCTGCAGTGACTCAGGGAAAAGAGATGCAGTGACTGTGGGAAATGGGACGCACTGACTGAGTGAAATGGGACGCAGTGACTGAGAGTAATGGGATGCAGTGACTGAGGGAAAGGAGATGCAGTGACTGAGGGTAAGGAGATGCAGTGTGTGTGGGAACTGGCATAGTGTGACTCGGTGTAATGGGATGCAGTGACTGAGGGGAATGGGATGCAGTGACTGAGGGGAATGGGATGCAGTGACTGAGGGGAATGGGATGCAGTGACTGAGGGGAATGGGATGCAGTGACTGAGGGGAATGGGGTGCAGTGACTGTGGAAACAGGATGCAGTGACTGTTAAATGGGCCGCAGTGACTGTTATTTGGGCCGCAGTGACTGAGTGAAATGGGCTGAAGTGACTGATTGAAATGGGATGCAGTGATTGAAGGAAATGGGTGCAGTGACCGATGCAACTGGGATGCAGTGACTGAGGGAAATGGGATGCAGTGACGCAGGGGACTGGGATGCAGTGCCTGAGTGAAATGGGATGCAATGACTGATGGAAATGGGCCGCACTGACTGAGTGAAATGGGATGCAGTGACTGATGGAAATTAGATGCAGTGTCTGTTTGAAATGGGATCCTGCGACTGAAGTTAATGGGATGCAGTGACTCTTAAATGGGATGCAGTGACTGAGTGAAATGGGATGCAGTGACTGAGTGAAATGGGATGCAGTGACAGATGGAAATTAAATGCAGTGAGCGAGTGAAATTGGATGCAATGACTGTGGAAATGGGATATAGTGACTGTGAGAAATGGGATGTAGTGACCGAGTGAAATGGGATGCCGTGACTGTGTGGCATTGTGTGTGGTGATTGATGGAAATACAATCACTGTCTCAGTTGAATAGGATTCACTGTCTCCGTTAAATGGGATGCAGTGACTGAGTGAAATGGGATGCCGTGACCGAGGGAAATGGGATGCCGTGACCGAGGGAAATGGGATGCCGTGACCGAGGGAAATGGGATGCCGTTACTGAGGGAAATGGGATGCCGTGACTGAGTGAAATGGGATGCAGTGACAGATCGAAATTGAATGCAGTGAGAGAGTGAAATTGGATGCAATGACTGTTGGAAATGGGATACAGTGACTGAGTGAAATGGGATGCAGTGACTGAGTGAAATGGGATGCAGTGACTGAGTGAAATGGGATGCAGTGACTGAGTGAAATGGGACGCAGTGACTGAGTGAAATGGGACGCAGTGACTGAGTGAAATGGGACGCAGTGACTGAGTGAAATGGGACGCAGTGACTGAGTGAAATGGGACGCAGTGACTGAGTGAAATGGGACGCAGTGACTGAGTGAAATGGGACGCAGTGACTGAGTGAAATGGGACGCAGTGACTGAGGGAAATGGGATGCAGTAACTGAGGAAATGGGATGCAGTACCTGACGGAACTTGAATGCAGCATCAGATGAGAAACAGGATGCAGTGACTCTGTGAAATGGGATGCAGTGACTGCGTGAAGTGAGATGCAGTGACTGATGGAAAGGGGATGCAGTGACTGATGGAAAGGAGATGCAGTGACTGAGTGAAATGTGATGCAGTGACGGAGTGAAATGTGATGCCGTGACTGCGTGAAATGTGATGCCGTGACTGCGTTAAATGTGATGCAGTGACTGCGTGAAATGTGATGCAGTGACTGCGTGAAATGTGATGCAGTGACTGCCTGAAATGTGATGCAGTGACTGCCTGAAATGTGATGCAGTGACTGCGTGAAATGGGATGCAGTGTCTGCGTGAAGTGGGATGCAGTGACTGCATGAAATAGGATGCGGTGACTGAGGGATAATGGGACACCGTGACTGAGTGAAATGGGATGCAGTAACAGAGTGGAATGCATTGCAGTGACTGATGGAAATTGAATGCAGTGACTGATGGAAATTGTTTGCAGTGACGGAGTGAAATGGGATGCAGTGACTGCGTGAAATGGGATGCAGTGACTGCGTGAAATGGGATGCAGTGACTGCGTGAAATGGGATGCAGTGACTGAGTGAAATTGGGTGCAGTGACTCTGTGAAATGGGATGCAGTGACTGAGGGAAAGGAGATGCAGTGACTGAGGGAAAGGAGATGCAGTGACTGAGGGAAAGGAGATGCAGTGACTGATGGAAATGGGATGCAGTGACTGATGGAAATTGAATGCCGTGACTGATGGAAATGGGATGCAGTGACTGAGTGAAATGGGATGCAGTGACTGAGTGAAATGGGATGCAGTGACAGATGGAAATTGAATGCAGTGAGACAGTGAAATTGGATGCAATGACTGTGGGAAATGGGATGTAGTGACTGAGTGAAATTGGATGTCGTGACTGTGTGGAATTGGGTGTGGTGATTGATGGAAATACATTCACTGTCTCAGTTGAATAGGATTCACTGTCTCCGTTAAATGGGTTGCAGTGACTGAGTGAAATGGGTTGCAGTGACGATTGAAATGGGATGAGGTGACAGATGGAAAATGAATGCAGTGAGAGAATGAAATTGGATGCAATGACTGTGGGAAATGGGATGTAGTGACTGAGAGAAATGGGATGCTGTGACTGAGTGAAATTGGATGCCGTGACTGTGTGGAATTGGGTGTGGTGATTGATGGAAATACATTCACTGTCTCAGTTGAATAGGATTCACTGTCTCCGTTAAATGGGTTGCAGTGACTGAATGAAATGGGTTGCACTGACGAGGGAAATGGGATGAGGTGACAGATGGAAAATGAATGCAGTGAGAGAATGAAATTGGATGCAATGACTGTGGGAAATGGGATGTAGTGACTGAGAGAAATGGGATGCTGTGACTGAGTGAAATTGGATGCCGTGACTGTGTGGAATTGGGTGTGGTGATTGATGGAAATACATTCACTGTCTCAGTTGAATAGGATTCACTGTCTCCGTTAAATGGGTTGCAGTGACTGAGTGAAATGGGTTGCAGTGACGAGGGAAATGGGATGCCGTGACTGCGTGAAATGGGATGAGGTGACAGATGGAAAATGAATGCAGTGAGAGAATGAAATTGGATGTAGTGACTGTGGGAAATGGGATGTAGTGACTGAGAGAAATGGGATGCAGTGTCTGACTGAAATGGGATACAGTGACTGAGGGAAATGGGATGCAGTGACTGAGTGAAATGGGATGCAGTGACTGAGGGAAATGGGATGCATACCTGACGGAACTTGAATGCAGCGTCAGATGAGAAACGGGATGCAGTGACTGTGTGAAATGGGATGCAGTGACTGCGTGAAATAGGATGCAGTGACTGAGTGAAATGTGATGCAGTGACGGAGTGAAATGTGATGCAGTGACGGAGTGAAATGTGATGCCGTGACTGCGTGAAATGTGATGCAGTGACTGCGTGAAATGTGATGCAGTGACTGCGTGAAATGTGATGCAGTGACTGCGTGAAATGTGATGCAGTGACTGCGTGAAATGTGATGCAGTGACTGCCTGAAATGTGATGCAGTGACTGCCTGAAATGTGATGCAGTGACTGCGTGAAATGGGATGCAGTGTCTCCGTGAAATGGGATGCAGTGACTGCATGAAATGGGATGCAGTGACTGAGGGAAATGGGATGCCCTGACTGAGTGAAATAGGAAGCCCTGACTGAGTGAAATGCGATGCAGTGACTGACGGAAATTGAATGCAGTGACGGATGGAAATTGAATGCAGTGAGAGAGTGAAATTGGCTGCAATGACTGTGGGAAATGGGTTGTAGTGACTGAGAGAAATGGGATGCAGTGTCTGAGTGAAATTGGATGCAGTGACTGAGGGAAATTGGATGCAGTGACTGAGTGAAATGGGATGCAGTGACTTAGTGAAATGGGACGCAGTGACTGAGGGAAATGGGATGAGGTGACAGATGGAAATTGAATGCAGTGAGAGAGTGAAATTGGATGCAATGACTGTGGGAAATGGGTTGTAGTGACTGAGAGAAATGGGATACAGTGACTGAGGGAAATTGGATGCAGTGACTGAGTGAAATGGGATGCAGTGACTTAGTGAAATGGGACGCAGTGACTGAGGGAAATGGGACGCAGTGACTGAGGGAAATGGGACGCAGTGACTGAGGGAAATGGGATGCAGTGACTGCGTGAAATAGGATGCAGTGAATGAGTGAAGTGAGATGCAGTGATGGAGTGAAATGTGATGCAGTGATGGAGTGAAATGTGATGCAGTGATGGAGTGAAATGTGATGCAGTGATGGAGTGAAATGTGATGCAGTGATGGAGTGAAATGTGATGCAGTGACTGCGTGAAATGTGATGCAGTGTCTGCATGAAATGGGATGCAGAGACTGCATGAAATGGGATGGAGTGACTGCATGAAATGGGATGGAGTGACTGAGGGAAATGGGATGCAGTGACTGAGTGAAATAGGATGCCCTGACTGAGTGAAATAGGATGCCCTGACTGAGTGAAATAGGATGCCCTGACTGAGTGAAATGCGATGCTGTGACTGACGGAAATTGAATGCAGTGACTGAGGGAAAGGAGATGCAGTGACTGTGGGAAATGGAATGCAGTGACTGAGGTTAATGGGATGCAGTGACTGAGTGAACTGGAATGCAGTGACTGATTGAACTGGGATGCAGTGACTAAATGAAATGGGATGCAGTCACTGTGGGAAATGGCATGCTGTGACTGAGCGTAATGGGATGCAGTGACTGAGGGGAATGTGATGCAGTGACTGAGGGAAATGGGACGCAGTGTCTGAGTGAAATGGGATGCAGTGACTGATGGAAATGGGATGTAGTGACTGAGTGAAATGGGATGTAGTGACTGAGTGAAATGGGATGCAGTGACTGAGTGAAATGGGATGCAGTGACTGAGTGAAATGGGATGCAGTGACTGAGTGAAATGGGATGCTGTGGCTGAGTGAAATGGGATGCTGTGGCTGAGTGAAATGGGATGCAGTGACTGAGTGAAATGGGATGCAGTGACTGAGTGAAATGGGATGCAGTGACTGAGGGAAATGGGATGCAGTGACTGAGGGAAATGGGATGCAGTGACTGAGGGAAATGGGATGCAGTTACTGAGGGAAATAGGATGCAGTGACTTTTGGAAATGGGAAAAAGTGAGTGATGGAAATGAGAGGCAGTGATTGAATGAAACGGGTACAAGTGACCGTGGAGATGGGATGCAGTGACCTGGGGAAAGGAGATGCAGTGACTGTGGAAACGGGATGCTGTGACTGAGGGTAACGGGTTGCAGTGGCTAAGTGAAATGGGATGCCGTGTCTCTGTGAAATCTGATGCGGAGACTGTGGGGAAATGGATTCTGTGACTGAATGAAATGGGATGCAGTGACTGAGTGAAATGTGATGCGTTGACTGATGGAAAGGAGATGCAGTCACTGTGGGAAATGGCATGCAGTGACTGAGTGAAATGGGAAGCTGTGAATGAGTGAAATGGGAAGCTGTGAATGACTGAAAGGAGATGCAGTGACTGTGGCAACGGGATGCAGTGACTGATGGAAATGGGATGCAGTGACTGATGGAAATGGGATGCAGTGACTGATGGAAATGGGATGCAGTGACTGATGGGAATGGGATGCAGTGACTGATGGGAATGGGATGCAGTGACTGAATGAAATGAGATGCAGTGACTGAGGGAAAGGAGATGCAGTGACTGATGGAAATGGGATGCAGTGACTGATGGAAATGGGATGCAGTGACTGAGCTAAATGGGATGCAGTGACTGAATGAAATGAGATGCAGTGACTGAGGGAAATGGGATGCAGTGACTGAGTGAAATGGGATGCAGTGACTGAGGGAAATGGGATGCAGTGACTGAGGGAAATGGGATGCAGTGACTGAGGGAAATGGGATGCAGTGACTGAGGGAAATGGGATGCAGTGACTGAGGGAAATGGGATGCAGTGACTG
This sequence comes from Stegostoma tigrinum, assembly GCF_030684315.1. Taxonomy (NCBI): domain Eukaryota; kingdom Metazoa; phylum Chordata; class Chondrichthyes; order Orectolobiformes; family Stegostomatidae; genus Stegostoma; species Stegostoma tigrinum. Next base: position 10,930 of record NC_081376.1, on the reverse strand, counting down.
AGGGAAATGGGATGCAGTGACTGAGGGAAATGGGATGCAGTGACTGAGGGAAATGGGATGCAGTGACTGAGGGAAATGGGATGCAGTGACTGAGGGAAATGGGATGCAGTGACTGAGGGAAATAGGATGCAGTGACTTTTGGAAATGGGAAAAAGTGAGTGATGGAAATGAGAGGCAGTGATTGAATGAAACGGGTACAAGTGACCGTGGAGATGGGATGCAGTGACCTGGGGAAAGGAGATGCAGTGACTGTGGAAACGGGATGCTGTGACTGAGGGTAACGGGTTGCAGTGGCTAAGTGAAATGGGATGCCGTGTCTCTGTGAAATCTGATGCGGAGACTGTGGGGAAATGGATTCTGTGACTGAATGAAATGGGATGCAGTGACTGAGTGAAATGTGATGCGTTGACTGATGGAAAGGAGATGCAGTCACTGTGGGAAATGGCATGCAGTGACTGAGTGAAATGGGAAGCTGTGAATGAGTGAAATGGGAAGCTGTGAATGACTGAAAGGAGATGCAGTGACTGTGGCAACGGGATGCAGTGACTGATGGAAATGGGATGCAGTGACTGATGGAAATGGGATGCAGTGACTGATGGAAATGGGATGCAGTGACTGATGGGAATGGGATGCAGTGACTGAATGAAATGAGATGCAGTGACTGAGGGAAAGGAGATGCAGTGACTGTGGCAACGGGATGCAGTGACTGTGGCAACGGGATGCAGTGACTGATGGAAATGGGATGCAGTGACTGATGGAAATGGGATGCAGTGACTGAGCTAAATGGGATGCAGTGACTGAATGAAATGAGATGCAGTGACTGAGGGAAATGAGATGCACTGGTGTAGGGAAATGGGATGCACTGGCTGAGTGAACTATGATGCAGTCACTGAGTGAAATGGGATGCACTGGCTGAGAGAAATGGGATGCAGTGACTGAGGGAAATGGGATGCAGTGACTGAAGGAAATGGGATGCAGTGACTGAGGGAAATGGGTTGCAGTGACTGTGGGAAAAGTTTGCAGTGACTGTGGGAAAAGGGAGGCAGTGACTGAGTGAAATGGGAAGCTGTGAATGAGTGAAATGGGAAGCTGTGACTGAGTGAAATGGGCTGCAGTGACTGAGTGAAATGGGCTGCAGTGACTGAGTGAAATGGGCTGCAGTGACTGAGTGAAAGGGGATTTTGTGACTGAGTTAAAGGAGATGCTGTGACTGAGGGAAATGGGATGCACTGTCTCAGTTCAATGAGATTCATTGTCTCAGTTAAATGGGATGCAGTGACTGAGTGAAGTGCGATGCAGTGACTGTGGGAAATGGGTTGCAGTGACACTGGGAAAAGGGAGGCAGTGACTGAGGGAAATGGGATGCAGTCACTGAGTGAAGTGGGATGCAGTGACTGAGTGAAAGGGGCTGCTGTGACTGAGGGAAATTGGATGCAATGACTGAGGGAAATGGGATGCAGTGACTGAGTGAATTGTGATGCAGTGACTGAGGGAAAGGAGATGCAGTGACTGAGTGAAATGGGAGGTTGTGACTGACTGAAATGGGAGGGAGTGACTGGCTGAATTTGGGAGGCAGTGACTGAGTGAAGTGGGAGGCAGTGACTGAGTGAAATGGGTGGGAGTGCCTGAGTGAAATGGGATGCAGTGACTGAGGGTAATGGGACACAGTGACTGAGTGAAATAGGATGTAGTGACCGCGTGTAATGTGATGCCGTGACTGTGGGGAATAGGGTGTGGTGACTGAGGGAAATTGATTCACTGTCTCAGTTGAATAGGATTCACTGTCTCCGTGAAATGGGATGCAGTGACTGAGTGAAATGGGATGCAGTGACTGAGTGTAATGGGATGACGTGACTGAGGAATTTAGATCCAGTGACTATGGGAAATGGGTTGCAGTGACTGAGTGAAATGGAATGCTCTGACTGAGTGAAATGTGATGCAGTGACTGAGGGGAATGGGATGCTCTGGCTGAGTGAAATGGGATGCAGTGACTGAGTGTAATGGGATGACGTGACTGAGGAATTTAGATCCAGTGACTATGGGAAATGGGATGCAGTGACTGAGTGAAATGGAGTGCAGAGACTGAATGACATGTGATGCACTGACTGCGTGAAATAGGATGTAGTGTCTGAGAGAAATGGGACGCAGTGACTGAGCGAAATTGGACGCAATGACTGAGGGAAATGGGAGGGAGTCACTGAAATGGGAGTGAGTGACTGACTGAAATGGGAGGCAGTGATTGAGTGAAATGCGATGCAGTGACTGAGTGAAATGCGATGCAGTGACTGAGTGAAATGCGATGCAGTGACTGAGGGAAATGAGATGCAGTGACTGAGGGTAATGCGATGCACTGACTGAGTGAAATGGAATGCTCTGACTGAGTGAAATGTGATGCAGTGACTGAGGGTAATGGGATGCAGTGACTGAGGGTAATGGGATGCAGTGACTGATGGAAATGGGATGCGGTGACTGAGGGGAATAGGGTGCGGTGACTGAGCGAAATGGATGCACTGTCTCAGTTGAATAGGATTCACTGTCTCCGTTAAAGAGCATGCAGTGACTGAGTCAAATGGAATGCTGTGACTGAGTGAAATGGGATGCAATGACTGCGTGAATATGATGAAGTGGCTCAGTGAAATGGGATGCAGTGGCTGAGTGAAATGGGACGCAGTGGCTGAGTGAAATGGGACGCAGTGGCTGAGTGAAATGGGAAGCAGTGGCCGAGTGAAATGGGATGCAGTGGCTGAGTGAAATGGGAAGCAGTGGCTGAGTGAAATGGGATTCAGTGACTGAGGGAAATGGGATGCGCTGACTGAGTGAAATGGGATGCTGTGACTGAGGGAAAGGAGACGCAGTGATTGTGGGAAATGGGAGGCAGTGACTGAGGAAAATGGGAGGCAGTGACTGTGGGAAATGGGTTGCAGTGACTGTGGGAAATGGGTTGCACTGAGTGAGGAAATGAGGTGCAGTGACTGAGGGAAAGGAGATGCAGTGACTGTGTGAAATGTGATGCTGTGACTGTGTGAAATGTGATGCTGTGACTGTGTGAAATGGGATGCAGTGACTGAGTGAAATGGGATGCAGTGACTGTGGGAAATGGGATGCAGTGAATCAGTGAAGTGAGATGCAGTGACTGATGCAAATGGGATGCAGTGTCTGATGCAAATGGGATGCAGTGACTGAGTGAAATGGGATGCAGTGACTGAGTGAAATGGGATGCAGTGACTGAGTGAAATGGGATGCAGTGACTGAGTGAAATGAGCTGCAATGACTGTGTGAAGTGGGATGCAGTGACTGATGGAGATTGAATGCAGTGTCTGATGCAAATGGGATGCAGTGACTGAGTGAAATGGGATGCACTGACTGAGGGAAATGGGATGCACTGACTGAGGGAAATGGGATGCACTGACTGAGGGAAATGGGATGCAGTTACTGAGGGAAATAGGATGCAGTGACTTTTGGAAATGGGATGCAGTGAGTGATGGAAATGGGAGGCAGTGATTGAATGAAATGGGTGCAAGTGACCGTGGAGATGGGATGCAGTGACTTGGGGAAAGGAGATGCAGTGACTGTGGAAACGGGATGCAGTGACTGAGGGTAACGGGTTGCAGTGGCGAAGTGAAATGGGACGCCGTGTCTCTGTGAAATGTGATGCGGAGACTGTGGGGAAATGGATGCAGTGACTGAATGAAATGGGATGCAGTGACTGAGTGAAATGTGATGCGTTGACTGATGGAAAGGAGATGCCATCACTGTGGGAAATGGCATGCAGTGACTGAGCGAAATGGGAAGCTGTGAATGAGTGAAATGGGATGCCGTGACTGAGGGTAATTGGATGCCGTGACTGAGGGTAATGTGATGCAGTGACTGAGTGAAATGAGAAGCATTGAATGCACTGTCTGTGAGATACGGGAAACAGTGACTGATGGAAATGGGATGCAGTGACTGTGGTGAAGGGGTTGCAGCGACTGAGTGAAATGGGATGCAGTGACTGAGTGAAATGGGATGCAGTGACTGAGTGAAATGGGATGCAGTGACTGCGTGAAATGGGATGCAGTGACTGCGTGAAATGTGCTGCAGTGACAGAGTGAACTCTGATGCACTCACAGAGTGAAAGGGGATGCAGTGACACAGTGAAATGGGATGCAGTGACGGATGCAAATGGGATGCAGTGACTGACGGAAATGGCATGCAGTGACTGAGGGAAATGAGATGCAGTGACTGATGGAAAGGAGATGCAGTGACTCTGTGAAATGGAATGCAGTGACTGAGTGAAATGGGATGCAGTGACTGAGTGAAATGGGATGCAGAGACTGACTGAAATGGGAGGGAGTGACTGAAATGGGAGGGAGTGACTGACTGAAATGGGAGGGAGTGACTGACTGAAATCCGATGTAGTGACTGAGTGAAATGGGATGCAGTGACTGCGTGAAATGGGATGCAGTGACTGAGTGAAATGGGATGCAGTGACTGAGTGCAATGTGATGCCGTGACTGTGGGGAATAGGGTGTGGTGACTGATGGAAGTGGATTCCCTGCCTGACTTGGACAGGTGTCACTGTCTCCTGCTCAGAGGGACTGGCTCCCGCAGCCCTGACCCGCTCAGAGGGACTGGCCCCCGCCGCCCTGACCCGCTCAGAGGGACTGGCCCCCGCAGCCCTGACCCGCTCAGAGGGACTGGCCCCCGCAGCCCTGACCCGCTCAGAGGGACTGGCCCCCGCAGCCAGATCCGCTCAGAGGGACGAGACCCGCAGCCCTGACCCGCTCACTGCGACTTGCCCCCTGCAGTCCTGACCCGCTCACTGCGACTTGCCCCCGACAGCCCTGACCCGCTCAGAGGGACTGGCCCCCGCAGCCCTGACCCGCTCAGAGGGACTGGCCCCCGCAGCCCTGACCCGCTCAGAGGGACTGGCCCCCGCAGCCCTGACCCGCTCAGAGGGACTGGCCCGCCACAGCCCTGACCCGCTCACAGGGACTGGCCGCCGCAGTCCTGAACCGCTCACTGCGACTTGCCACCCGCAGCCCTGAACTGCTCACTGCGACACTGCCCCCGGCAGTCCTGAACCGTTCACTGCGACTTGCCACCCGCAGTCCTGACCCGCTCACAGAGACTGCCCCCGGACCCCTGACCCGCTCACAGGGACTGGCCCGCGCAGCCCCGACCCGCTCACAGGGACTGGCCCGCCGCAGCCCTGACCCGCTCACTGCGACACTGCCCCCGGCAGTCCTGAACCGCTCACTGCGACTTGCCACCCGCAGTCCTGACCCGCTCACAGAGACTGCCCCCGGACCCCTGACCCGCTCACAGGGACTGGCCCGCGCAGCCCTGACCCGCTCACAGGGACTGGCCCGCCGCAGCCCTGACCCGCTCACAGGGACTGGCCCGCCGCAGCCCCGACCCGCTCACAGGGACTGGCCCGCCGCAGCCCTGACCCACTCACAGGGACTGGCCCCCCACAGCCCTGAACTGCTCACTGCGACACTGCCCCCGGCAGCCCTGACCCGCTGACAGGGACTTGCCCCCGCAGCCCTGACCCGCTCACTGCGACTGGCCCCCCGCAGCCCTGACCCGCTGACAGGGACTTGCCCCCGCAGCCCTGACCCGCTCACTGCGACTGGCCCCCCCCAGCCCTGACCCGCTCACCGCGACTTGCCCCCCGCAGCCCTGACCCGCTCACTGCGACACTGCCCCCGACAGCCCTGACCAGCTCACTGCGACCTGCCCCCCCGCAGCCCTGACCCGCTCACTGCGACCTGCCGCCCGCAGCCCTGACCCGCTCAGGGGGCCCAGCCCTCCGCAGCAATGACCCGCTCAATGCGACTGGCCCCCCGCAGACCTGACCCGCTCACTGCCACTTGCCCCCCGCAGTCCTCACCCGCTCAGGGGGACCGGCCCCCCGCAGCCCTGACCCGCTCACGGGGACTTGCCCCCGCAGCCCTGACCCGCTGACTGCGACCTGCCCCCCTGCAGTCCTGTCCCGCTGACAGGGACCTGTCCCCCTGCAGTCCTGTCCCGCTGACAGGGCCATGCCCCCGCACCCCTCACTCGCTGACATGGACTAGTCCCCGCAGCCCTTACCCGCTCACAGGTACTGGCCCCCCGCAGCCCTGACCCGCTCACTGCGACACTGCCCCCAGCAACCGTGACCCGCTCAGAGGGACTGGCCCGCCGCAGCCCTGACCCGCTCAAAGGGACTGGCCCGCCGCAGCCCTGACCCGCTCACAGGGACTGGCCGCCGCAGTCCTGACTCGCTCACAGGGACTGGCCCCCCGCAGCCCTGACCCGCTCACTGCGACACTGCCCCCCGCATCCCTGACCCGCTCAGAGGGCCTCTCCCGCCGCAGCCCTGACCCGCGCACTGCGACTGGCCCCCCGCAGCCCTGTCCCGCTCACGGGGACCGGCTCCCCCGACCCCTGACCCGCAGACAGCGATTTGCCACCGCAGCCCTGACCCGCTCACAGCGATTTGCCACCGCAGCCCTGACCCGCTCACAGGGACTGGCCCCCGCAGCGCTGACCCCCTGACAGCTATTTGCCACCGCAGCCCTCACCCGCTCACAGGGACTATCCCCCGCAGCCCTGACCCGCTCACGGGGACCGGCCCCCGCAGCCCTGTCCCGCTCACGGGGACCGGCCCCCGCAGCCCTGACCCGCTCACGGGGACCGGCCCCCGCAGCCCTGACCCGCTCACGGGGACCGTCCCCCGCAGCCCTGACCCGCTCACGGGGACCATCCCCCGCAGCCCTGACCCGCTCACGGGGACCGTCCCCCGCAGCCCTGACCCGCTCACGGGGACCGTCCCCCGCAGCCCTGACCCGCTCACGGGGACCGGCTCCCCCGCACCCCTGACCCGCGGACAGCGATTTGCCACTGCAGCCCTGACCCGCTCACAGGGACTGGCCCCCGCAGCCCTGACCCCCTGACAGCTATTTGCCACCGCAGCCCTCACCCGCTCACAGGGACTATCCCCCGCAGCCCTGACCCGCTCACAGGGACTGGCCCCCGCACCCGTGTCCCGCTGACAGCGATATGCCACCATAGCCCTGTTCCGCTCACGGGGACCGGCTCCCCCGCACCCCTGACCCGCCGTCAGCTATTTGCCACCGCAGCCCTCAACCGCTCACATGGTCTTGCCCCCGCACCCCCCACCCTCCTCCTCCTTCCACCCCCCACCCTCCTCCTCCTTCCACACCCCACCCTCCTCCTCCTTCCACCCCCCACCCTCCTCCTCCTTTCCCCCCCCACCCTCCTCCTCCTTTCCCCCACCCTCCTCTTCCTTTCCCCCCCAACCCCCCTTTCCCCGACCCTCCTCCTCCTTCCACCCCCTACTCCCCTCCTCCTTCCACCCCCTATCCTCCTCCTCCATCCACCCCCTACCCTCCTCCTTCCACCCCCCACCCCCCCCCTCATTCCCCCAACCCCCCTCCTCCTCCTTTCCGCACCAACCCCCCTCCTTCCCCCCCTACTACCCTCCTCCTCATTCCCCCCCACCCTCCTCCTTATTCCCCCCCACCCTCCTCCTTCCCCCCCAATCCTCCTCTTGCTCCTCCTTTGTTATCACGGAGCAGGAGGAGGGTGGGGTGGAAGGAGGAGGAGTGGGCTGGGGGGCAATGGAGGAGTTGAGGAGGAGGAGGAGGAGAGATATGGGGAACTGCAGATGCTGGAGAATCCACGTGAACAAAGTGTGGAGCTGGATGAACACAGCAGGCCAAGCAGCATCTCAGGAGCAAAAAGCTGACGTTTCGGGCCTGGACCCTTCTTCAGAGACGGGGATGGGGAGAGGGAACTGGAATAAATAGGGAGAGAGGGAGAGGCGGACCGAAGAAGGAGAGAAAACAAGATAGGTATTGAGGAGAGTATAGGTGAGGTCGGGTGAGGATAGGTCAGTCCAGGGAAGATGGATAGGTCAAGGAGGCGGGATGAGGTAGAGGTAGGAAATGGAGGTGTGGCTTGAGGTGGGACAGAGGGATGGGTGAGAGGAAGAAGAGGTTTGGGATGCAGTGGGGGGAGGGGAGGAGCTGAGCTGGTTTTGGGATGCAGTGGGGGGAGGGGACGAGCTGAGCTGGTTTTGGGATGCAGTGTGGGGAGGGGACGAGCTGAGCTGGTTTTGGGATGCAGTGGGGGGAGGGGACGAGCTGAGCTGGTTTTGGGATGCAGTGGGGGAAGGGGAGATTTTGAAGCTTGTTTTCTCTCCATCTTCGGTCCGCCTCGCCCTCTCTCCCAATTTATTCCAGTTCCCCCACCCCATCCCTGTCTGTGATCGAGGGTCTGGGCCCGAAACGTCAGCTTTTGTGCTCCTGAGATGCTGCTTGGCCTGTTGTGTTCATCCAGCTCCACACTTTCTTAAACTGGATTCTCCAGCATCTGCAGTTCCCATTATCTCTCTTCCCCCCCACCTCCTCCCCCTGACCACCCTCCTCCTCCCGACCACCCTCTTCCTCACCCTCTCCCTCTCCCTCCTCCTCCTCCTCCTTGACTCCTCCACTCCCCCCACCTCCTCGTCCTCCTCCTCCTCCTCCTCCACTCCCCCTCCTCCTCCTCCTCCACTCCCCCACTCTCCTCCTCCTCCTCCTCCTCCTCCTCCTCCTCCACTCCACCCACCCTCCTCCTCCTCCACTCCACCCACCCTCCCCCTCCTCCTCCTCCACTCCCCCCATCCTCCTCCTCCTCCACTCCACCCACCCTCCTCCTCCTCTGCCTCCTCCCCCCACCCTCCTCCTCCTCCTTCTCCACTCCACCCACCCTCCTCCTTCCCCCCCAACCCCTCCTCCTTTGACCATACCCTTCCTCCTACTCCTCGTTTCCCCGACCCTCCTGCTCCACCTCCTATTCCCCCCACCCTCCGCCACCCCGTCCTCCTCACAGCCACTTGCCCCTTCCGTCCTCACCCGCACACAGCCACTTGCCCCTTCCGTCCTCACCCGCGCACAGCCACTTGCCCCTGCAGTACTTAGCAACTGACAGCAACTTGCCTCCTCTGTCATTACCCATTCCCAGCTGTCCTGACCCCCTCAGCCTCTTGCCCCTGCAGTCTTCACCCGTCCACGGCGACTTGCCCTTTCCGTCCTGACTCGCTCACGGCGACTTGCGCCCTCACTCCTGACGCACTCGGAGCCAGTTGCCCCTGCAGCCCTGACCCGCTCACAGGGACTGACCCTCCCAGCCCTGACGCGCTCACAGGGACTGGCCCCCCCAGCCCTGACCCGCTCACAGGGACTGTCCCCCGCACCCCTGACCCGCTGACAGGTATTTGCCACCGCAGCCCTGAACCGCTCACAGGGTCTTGCCCCCGCACCCTGACCCCCTGACCCGCTGACAGGGACTGTCCCCAGCAGCCCTGACCCGCTGACAGGGTCTTGCCCTCACAGCCCTGACCCGCTCCCAGGGACTTGCCCCCACAGCTCTGACCTGCTGACAGCGACTTGCCCCCGCAGCCCTGTCCCGCTTACAGCGATTTGCCCCTGCAGCCCTGTCCCGCTGACAGCGATTTGCCCCCTGCAGTCCTGTCCCGCTGACAGGGACTGGCCCCCGCAGCCCTGACCCGCTCACAGGGAATGGTCCCCTGCAGTCCAGACCCGCTAACAGTGACTCTCCCCCGCATCCCTGACCCGCTCACACGGACTGGCCACCCGCAGCCCTGACCCGCTCACAGGGACTGGCCCCCTGCAGCCCTGCCGCGCTCACGGGGACCGGCCCCCGGCTCCCGGCCCCCGCAGCCCTGTCCCGCTCACGGGGACCGGCTCCCCCGCACCCCTGACCCGCGGACAGCTATTTGCCACCGCAGCCCTGAACCGCTCACAGGGTCTTGCCCCCGCACCCGGACCCCCTGACCCACTGACAGGAACTGTCCCCCGCAGCCCTGACCCGCTCACAGGGACTCTCCTCCGCAGCCCTGACCCGCTCACAGGGACTCGACCCCGCAGTCCTGACCCGCTGACAGCGACTCGACCCCGCAGCCCTGACCCACTGACAGCGATTCGCCCCCACAGCCCTGACCTGCTCACGGGGACCGTCCCCCGCAGCCCTGACCCGCTCACGGGGACCGTCCCCCGCAACCCTGACCCGCTCACGGGGACCGTCCCCCGCAGCCCTGACCCGCTCACGGGGACCGTCCCCCGCAGCCCTGACCCGCTCACGGGGACCGTCCCCCGCAGCCCTGTCCCGCTCACGGGGACCGTCCCCCGCAGCCCTGACCCGCTCACAGGGACTGGCCCCCGCAGCCCTGACCCCCTGACAGCTATTTGCCACCGCAGCCCTCACCCGCTCACAGGGACTGGCCCCCGCACCCATGCCCCGCTGACAGCGATATGCCTCCATAGCCCTGTCCCGCTCACAGGGACTGTCCCCCGCAGGCCTGACCCGCTACCGGGGACCGGCCCCCGCAGCCCTGACCTGCTCACGGGGACTGGCCCCCGCAGCCCTGACCCCCTGACAGCTAATTGCCACCGCACCCCTGACCCGCTGACAGCGATTTGTCCCCGCAGCCCTGTCCCGCTCACAGGGATTGGCCCCCGCAGCCCTCACCCGCTCACAAGGACTGTCCCCCACAGCCCTGACCCGCTCACGGGTACCGGCCCCCGCAGCCCTGTCGTGCTCACGGGGACCGGCCCCCGCAGCCCTGTCGCGCTCATGGGGACCGGCCCCCGCAGCCCTGTGGCGCTCACAGGGACCGGCCCCCGCAGCCCTGTCGCGGTCACGGCCCCCGGCCCCCGGCCCCCGCAGCCCTGTCCCGCTCACGGGGACCGGCTCCCCCGCACCCCTGACCCGCGGACAGCTATTTGCCACCGCAGCCCTGAACCGCTCACAGGGTCTTGCCCCCGCACCCGGACCCCTTGACCCGCTGACAGGGACTCTCCTCCGCAGCCCTGACCCGCTGACAGCTATTTGCCACCGCAGCCCTCACCCGCTCACAGGGACTATCCCCCGCAGC
>NC_081375.1:57263488-57346689 GCF_030684315.1 Stegostoma tigrinum | reverse complement strand
AGGCAAATGAAGACAAGGCAGAGGAGCTGTTAGCATTCATGCAGGGACAAAATGAGAGTGGAGAGCTCAAGCAAGGTGTCCTGATGTGTAACGTGGCCCAATACACGAATGGGTGCCTGTTCCTGCATATAAAAGTGCCCTGGCAGTAGCACTGCAATGAGGGGGGCTGCTGCAATCCAAAATGCAGCAATGAAGTACAGAAGAGTACTGAAAGCAGATGTGAGATGTGCTGAGGCTGGAACATGCCACATGTCAAAACTGTGGAGATGGGGTGCTACTGAAGGGTGTGGCTGCAGATACTGGTGACTACTACCCAAGTTGGAGGTCCAGAGGAGCATTGAGCAAAGTGCAAGCACCACACACCCACTCAGAATTTCATTTCGGTAATTCTGAGAGTCTAGTTTCTGTCTGGCAGGTAGAAAAAGTATTAATGAGGGTGGTACTGAGAAATAATTCATGCCTTTCAGTACTCCCTAGTGTGAATTTCCGCTCAATGTCTGCAATTTTACTGGAAAATGCAACATTTTGGTTTTGACATCCAGAAGGACCTTGAGCTGCAATCAATATGAAGGGTACGCACCTAATGAACAATGTCAAAATTGACAGTCACAATAATGATATAATATTGGAACACATCTCATGCAGACGAAGCTCAATTTAATATAAATGAAATATTGGAGGTGATTAGGGGTGTATAGAAGGACACTGAAAGTTTAACCCTGGACTTTCATCTCCAAGTCCTAGAATTATATCCAGCCCGGACTGAAAGAAAATAAAATTCTCTCCGCTTGCAAGGATTCCCCAATATACTGTCACAGTCCTCATACATTTCCAAGTGAAGTGCATAACATTATTCCGAAATGGAGTTTAGTAAACAATCTGACTGAGATAAGCTGAAGGACAATTAGTCTGGAAAATACCACAATGACACAGTTAGAACATAGAACATAGAACATAGAACAGTACAGCACAGAACAGGCCCTTCAGCCCACGATGTTGTGCCGACCATTGATCCTCATGTAAGCACCCTCAAATTTCTGTGACCATATGCATGTCCAGTAGTCTCTTAAATGACCCCAATGACCTTGCTTCCACAACTGCTGCTGGCACCGCATTCCATGCTCTCTCAACTCTCTGTGTAAAGAACCCGCCTCTGACATCCCCTCTGTACTTTCCTCCGACCAGCTTACAACTATGACCCCTCATGTTAGCCTTTTCTGCCCTAGGAAATAGTCTCTGGCTATCAACTCTATCTATGCCGCTCATTATCTTGTATACCTCAATTAGGTCCCCTCTCCTCCTCCTTTTCTCCAATGAAAAGAGTCCGAGCTCAGTCAACCTCTCTTCATAAGATAAGCCCTCCAATCCAGGCAGCATCCTGGTAAACCTCCTCTGAACCCTCTCCAAAGCATCCACATCTTTCCTATAATAGGGCGACCAGAACTGGGCGCATTACTCCAAGTGCGGTCTAACCAAAGTTTTACAGAGCTGCAACAAGATCTCACGACTCTTAAACTCAATCCCCCTGTTAATGAAAGCCAATACACCATATGCTTTCTTGACAACCCTGTCCACTTGGGTGGCCATTTTAAGGGATCTATGTATATGCACACCAAGATCCCTCTGTTCCTCCACGCTGCCAAGAATCCTATCCTTAATCCTGTACTCAGCTTTCAAATTCGACCTTCCAAAATGCATCACCTCGCATTTATCCAGGTTGAACTCCATCTGCCACCTCTCAGCCCATCTCTGCATCCTGTCAATGTCCCGCTGCAGCCAACAACAGCCCTCTATACTGTCAACGACACCTCCTTGCTTCGTGTCATCTGCAAACTTGCTGACCCATGCTTCAATCCCCTCATCCAAGTCATTAATAAAAATTACAAACAGTAGAGGCCCAAGGACCAAGAGCCCTGTGGAACACCACTCACCACTGACTTCCAGGCAGAATATTTTCCTTCTACTACCACTCGCTGTCTTCTGTTGGCCAGCCAATTCTGTATCCAGACAGCTAAGTTCCCCTGTATCCCATTCCTCCTGACCTTCTGAATGAGCCTACCATGGGGAACCTTATCAAATGCCTTGCTGAAGTCCATATACATGACATCCACAGCTCGACCCTCATCAACCTTTCTAGTCACATCCTCAAAGAACTCGATAAGGTTTGTGAGGCATGACCTGCCCCTCACAAAGCCATTTATTCCTTGACATTAACTGGATGATGTTCATATTGTGTACTTTATACACATCTTTCTCCAGCACTAACATTTGTCACCGTGAAGAGCATTACAATCAGAGTGTCAAGACGTCTACATGATCCTGTACAGGTCTGACCAAATGGAATCAAAAGTATATCACTTTCAATTTTATGATTTAAAACAAAAGTCGCTCAAACTTTCAACTACTTTCTCTGTTGAACTAAAATGAAATTAGAACATACTGAAACCTTATGTCATCAATACTCGGATTGATTTTAATCAGTCAACAATCTTCACATTTACTTAACTGATCATGTACATATCAAAATCCAATACGTCGCATGCAGTTTCATGCACCTTAGGACAATCTAAACATACTACATTAAAGTGTAAATCATAGATACGTATCAAAGACGCTCAGCAGCCAGTTCAGACACATGTTGACACAGAGTGACACATTGACCAAGTGATTTTGTTCCAAACCATCATAAATGGTCGTCAAACAGTTGATTACTTCAGTCACATTTCGACGTTGCTCGTTTTGTGTCAATTTGTGTTGATCCAAGACGCGTTGTGCTGTGTGCAACTCCAACAGATACACGACAAAGGAGGAAGAAAACTAACTTCAATTACAGTTTTAACTTATTGGAGCTATTAAATAAAATTAATTCCTTTATTTGGCCTCGAAATAAATACAAGGATTCACAAAAGTACTCTGGAATGATGGAAACAGGCCATTTCCTTCTCAAATGCAATATGTCAAATCTAACGAGGGAACCGTCAGTGATGCTGGTCATATTCTGTTGTTTGGTTCAGTAATTTCTGCAGAACAATGGTGGAGGAACAGTAGCTTTCTATGTCATGAAGCCCTCCTTTATATTTATGAAGCAGGATTCACAACAATTTAACCTCAAACATCCATCTCTTTCAACCGATGTTCATTCTCACGACATCCAAATCCAAAGTACAATCTAATTGGCTCTTTACCCGTTTAAAATAGTGGATCTTACAACCCATATTTCACTTCTGGTAATCAGCATTCTTTTAAATCACACTATGCCACAGCTATTAAGTGTGTTAATCACACATTCTTGTTAATTTTAAAAAGGTGCTCTGTTACCTAGGTTTGAACGAGATTTCTCTTGTAATTTTGCTATTTTGTCATACATATGGTATGTTCTACAGTGTCTACCAAAAACAATTAGTAGTTAACCAAGTATCACTTCAATGTTAGTTCACATGATGCCAACAAAATCTGGCAAACTTCATCAAAACATCAAATGCCAGTCGAACCACTCGAAATATAACAGAACCTCCATAAATAAAATCTAATGGCAATGTGAGGAATGAAGCGCCCAGAGATATGCATTCATGTGACTGAAATCATTGATTTTCTCGGCTTCTAACCCTTCCACAGGCAGCAAGATCCTGGCCCATGAACATTGACTGCTTCAAAAAAATTCCTCTTTACAACCCCTGCATCTTTTCCCCAAAACATGAATGCATTCCCTTCTCCTTGTAACATCATCCATCAGCCATGGGAACACAGCCTTTCCACGTTTATTTTACCCCAACTGATCATAATCCTTTATGTTTCATTAACTACTTATTAATCCCCTGTACTCCAATGAAAATAGCATTAGCTAAATTTGTTGATAAAATGTCACATTCCTAAAATACGTTGGGTAAATTTCATCATTATTATTCAATACTACCAAAATTATTACCCTTGAAGTTTAGTCACCAGATTTGGCTGCATCATTCCAGTCCTATTTCAAGGTTCAGGATAACTTCTTTGTTTTAGCACTGCATGAGCTCGATTATACAGCCCCATCCCACAGATACGAAGGTGGGAAGAAACACATAAAATCTGGAGGGCACTGTGTGTATATGTGTGGAAGTTCTGGGGAACTGTCAAGCAGCCTGCCTATCCTTTGGCCTGCTGAGACCAATTGATGGCAATTTAAGAGATCCCCTCTATTGCCTAAGGAGATAGATGTCAATCAGAAAGACATTCAGCTTTAGATGCATAATCCAGCCTAGAAAACGTGAGTTGGAAGGGGAACCACATTCGCAGGCCCCTTGGCCTGATCCTAGGCACTTCACACCCTTAAACTCTCATCCAACCTTTCAACAACCCCTAACAACCCTCGACCACTCCGTACCTCTCGTCGGGGACCCGCCCTCCAGCCATCAGCAACTTCAGACTCTTCTGAGCTCTAAGTGGCCAGGAGTTTGACAAGGTAGAACTTCCATCCAAGAGGGTGCCTCATGTCCTGTCTCCAGCCATTTAATGCTGCAGGGCAGATGTGAAGAGCATGGGCAGGCTCCTATTTGGCATTTCAACTGGGAGAGACCTGAGCAGGAGCTGGGGCAACAGCACCATGTCGAGTACTATTTATCAGACCAAAACTTCCATATCCTCAGCATTCTCTCCAATGTTCTGCCAATTCAACAGTCAGTGCCCAAGGTTAGTGGGAAACCAGAAATAAGGAAAGATTTCAAAGCTGAGAAAAAGAAAAGAAACAGACAATAAGAGCTTATTTGAACAAATGAAGGAAGAGGTCAAAGTGAACGCAGATCCCTTAAAGAATGAAGGCTGCAAAAATAATAATGGGGAATCAGGAAATGGCAAATGAGACAAATAAATACTTTATGTCAGTCTTCACAGCAAAAGGCACAAATACCATCTCAAAAATATTTAGTGAACAAAGAGCAAAAAGCAGACAGGAAATATCACCAGAGAAAAGGTGCTCGGGAAACTAATGGGGCTAAAGGTCGAGAGGTATCCTGGACCTGATGTACTCTGCACTAGGATATTAAAAGATGTAGCCACAGAGATACTGGATGCACTGACAGTCATCTTCCAAATATCCCGGGAATCTGGAACATTTCAAGCAGTAGATGGGAATACTGCCAATGTAACAACTTGATATGAAAAGGAAGGATGACAAAAAATAGGCAACCTCTCATTGGGAAAATATTGCAGTCTGTTGTAAAAGCTGCAACAGCAGGTCATGTGGTCTGGCAATACTATGGCTTTAAGAGGCGTATTTTGTCCTGGCTTGTGTTCTTCTCTAAACCAATAAACAACTCGTGAGGCCTTGGGGTTTTATATTTTGGAAGTTGTAACAACAAAAGCAGCATGCATGAATGGGTAATTTCCAAAGAAGGGTCTCAGCCAAGACATCAGCTTTCCTGCTCCTCTGATGCTGCATGGCCTGTTGTGTTCATCCAGCCCTACACCTTGTTATCTCAGATTCTCCAGCATCAGCAGTTCTTACTATCTCAGTATGAATGGGTCATGTCAGGCTCCCACAGAACCAAGGTTTTCGTTGAGATTTCGACAGTTGTTGAGGTTTGAAGTTGGCTGTGGAAGCTGTTATCTCTCTCTCTCTCTCTCTCTCTCTCTCTGTGTTACAGCTAAAAGCAGGGGTTCTCTTTCTGCTACCAGAATCATGTGAGACAATCTGTTTTACTGACTTTGCCTTTGCCAAGATGTGTTTGTGGGATATTATTATATTGGAACAGTTGTTGTTTGGTAGTTAAGTAATATATTATTCAATTAAGTTTTCCAGTAGAGTTAAACTAATCTTAATTCTTCTTTCTTTTGCTTGCATTTTAATTGGGGGGAAAGTGGTTTTGCTTAAAGCTGAGTGGCGTGCCCAATCGATTTACATCTGGAACACAGCACCTTAGAATTGTCTTTAAATAAAAGTTTGAGTCTATGTTGTCTCCTTGATACCTATGTGTGGGGATTTGATCGAGTCCATAACAGTGGAAGCAGATAATATAATCAAGCAAAGTCAGCATAGCTTCATGGTGGGGAAATTGTGCCTGGCAATTTTTTAAAAATTCTTTGAGTAAGTAACAGACAGGACAGATAAAACAGAACCAGTAGATGTACTGTGTTTAGATTTTAAAATGGCACTTGAAAAAATATCGCCCGAAGTTTACCTAATATAAGAAAAAACACATAATTTTGGGACAGTATATTAGCATGTTTTCAGAATTGGTCAAAGAACAGAAAATAGGCAGTTGGGCTGAAGGGAGAGATAACGGGAACTGCAGATGCTGGAGAATCCAAGACAACAAAGTGTGAAGCTGGACGAACACAACAGGCCAAGTAGCATCTCAGGAGCACAAAAGCTGAAGTTTTGGGCCGAGACCCTTCATCAGAGACGGGGATGGGGAGAGGGTTCTGAAATAAATAGGGAGAGACGGGGAGGCGGACTGAAGATGGATAGAGGAGAAGATAGGTGGAGAAGAGAGTGTAGGTGGGGAGGTGGAGAGGGGATAGGTCAGTCCGGGGAGGACAGACAGGTCATGGAGGCGGGATGAGATAGTAGGTCGGAAATGGAGGTGCGGCTTGAGGTGGGAGGAGGGGTTAGGTGAGAGGAAGAACAGGTTAGGGAGGCGGGGATGAGCTGGGCTGGATTTGGGATGCAGTTGGGGGAGGAGACGAGCTGGGCAGGTTTTGGGATGCAGTGGGGGAGGGGGAGATTTTAAAACTTATGAAGCCCACATTCATACCATTGGGCTGCAGGGTTCCAAAGCGGAATATGAGTTGCTGTTCCTGCAACCTTCGGGTGGCATCATTGTGGCACTGCAGGAAGCCCATGATGGACAGGTCGTCAAAAGAATGGGAGGGGGAGTTAAAATGGTTTGCGACTGGGAGGTGCAATTGTTGAGAGAACATAGAACATAACAGCACAGTACAGGCCCTTGGCCCTCGATGTTGTGCCGACCTGTCATACTGATCTGAAGCCCATCTAACCGACACTATTCCATGTACGTCCATATGCTTATCCAATGACGACTTACATGTACCTAAAGTTGGCGAATCTACTACAGTTGCAGGTAAAGCGTTTCATTCCCTCAATACTCTCTGAGAAAACAAACTACCTCTGACATCTGTCCTCTATCTTTCACCCCTCAATTTAAAGCTATGCCCCCTCGTGCTCGCCGTCACCATCCCAGGGAAAAGGCTCTCATAGCCACCCTATCTAACCCTCTGATTATCTTATTTGTCTCAATTAAGTCACCTCTCAACCTTCTTGTCTCTAAGAAAAACAGCCTCAAGTCCCTCAGCCTTTCCTCGTAAGACCTTCCCTCCATACCAGGCAACATCCTAGTAAATCTCCTCTGCACCCTTTCCAAAGCTTCCACGTCCTTCCTGTAATGCAGTGACCAGAACTGTACGCAGTACTCCAAGTGCAGCCACACCAGAGTTTTGTACAGCTGCAGCATGCCATCTTGGTTCCGGAACTTGATCCCTCTATCAATAAAAGCTAAAACACTGTATGCCTTCTTAACAGCCCTGTCAACCTGGGTGGCAACTTTCAAGGATCTGTGTACATGGACACCGAGATCTCTCTGCTCATCTACACTACTAAGAATCTTACCTTTAGCCCAGTACTTTGCCTTCTGGTTACTCCGACGAAAGTGCATCACCTCACACTTGTCTGCATTAAACTCCATTTGCCACCTCTCAGCTCAGCTCTGCAGCCTATCTATGTCTCTCTGCAAACTACAGCAACATTCGACACTATCCACAACTCCACCGACCTTAGTGTTGTCTGCAAATTTACGAACCCATCCTTCTACGCCCTCATCCAGGTCATTTAAAAAAAATGACAAACAGCAGTGGACCCAACACCGACCCTTGTGGTACACCACTAGTAACTGGTCTTCAGGATGAACATTTCCCATCAACTCCCACCCTCTGTCTTCTTTCAGCAAGCCAATTTCCGATCCAAACTGCTATGTCTCCCACGATTCCATTCCTCCGCATTTTGTACAAGAGCCTCCTGTGGGGAACCTTATCGAATGCCTTGCTGAAATCCATATACACCACATCAACCGGTTTACTCTCATCTACCTGTTTGGTCACCTTCTCAAAGAACTCAATAAGGTTTGTGAGGCACGAACTTCCCTTCACAAAACCGTGCTGACTATCCCTAATCAGTTTAATCCTTTCCAGATTATTATAAATCCTATCCCTTATAACCTTTTCCAACACTTTACCAACAACTGAAGTAAGGCTCACTGGTCTATAATTACCAGGGTTGTCTCTACTCCCTTTCTTGAACAGGGGAACCACATTTGCAATCCTCCAATCATGTGGCACTATTCCTGTAGACAATGACGAGTTAAAGATCAATGGCAACGGCTCGGCAATCTCCTCCCTGGCTTCCCAGAGGATCCTAGGATAAATCCCATCCGGCCCAGGGGACTTATCTATCTTCACCCTCTGTAGGATTTCTAATACCTCTTCCTTGTGAACCTCAATCCCACCTACTCTAGTAGCCTGTATCTCAGTATTCTCCTCGACAACATTGTCGTTTTCTAGAGTGAATACTGTTGAAAAATATTCATTTCGTGCTTCCCCTATCTCCTCTGACTCCACACACATCTTCCCACTATTATGGTTGATTGGCCCTCATCTTACTCTCGTCATTCTTTTCTCTTTTATCTTATTTATCTTCAGGATGTACTTTATGAACAATACCACACTTCCCCAAATCACTTTAAACCATTGGAACCTTAACAACTTGCAGATATCTCCAATTAGCTAACTTCTTCCATTGAAGCACAACAAGGACCAAGTCCTACAGGGTGAAAATGTTAGAAACAGCAACAAGCGCTGTCCTGCCGAGCCTTACCTAACTTCGTTACTGACCAAACTCCCAGCACCCAGCTCAAAGTTGCACAATTGCTCAAGCTTTGCATTTCAGAGAGTGGCTATTGTAAACATGGAAGATAGGAGCAGGGAGGAGGCCAATTGGCTCTCCGAGTCTGCTCCACCATTCCTTCTGATCATGACTGATCATCCAACTCAATCGCCTAATCCTGCTTTCTCTCCATAACCTTTGATCCCATTCACCCCAAGTGTTATATCTAGCCATGTCTTGAATACGTTCAATGTTTTACCATCAATTACTTCCTTTGGTAATGATTTCCACGGGCTCACCATTCCTTGGGTCAAGAAATACCTCCTCACAAGCATCCTAAATCGTCTATCCTGAATCGTCATACTGTGACCCCTGGTTCTGGACACACCCACCACTGGGAACTGCATCTATCCTGTCCAGTCCTGTTCGAATTTTATAAGTCTCTGTGTGATCCACCTCATTCATTTGAATTCCAGCGAAAACAATCCTAACCGAGTCAATTTCTGATCATACATCAGATCTGCCATCCCCCGAATCAGCCTGATAAACATTCGGTGCACTGATAAACTAAGAGAGTAACAGCATCCTTCTGCAGAAAGGGAGCACAAAACTGCACACACTATATTCTAGGTGCGGCTTCACTAAGGCGCTGTGCAACTGCAAAAACACATTCTGGCTCCTGTACTCAAAACCTCTCGGAATGAAGGCCAACAAACCATTTCAGAGATGGTAGGAACTGCCAATGCTGGAGAATCTGAGATAACAAGGTGTGGAGCTGGATGAACACAGCTGGCCAAGCGGTATCAGAGGAGCAGGAAAGATGGCGTTTCAGGTTTGGGCCCTTCTTCAGAAATGGGAGAGGGGAAGGGGATTCTGAAATAAATAAAGCGAGAAGGGGAGATGGATAGAAGATGGATAGAGTAGAAGGTAGGTGGAGAGGAAACAGACAGATCAAAGAGTCAGCGATGGAGCCAGTAAAAGTGAGTGTTGGTGAGGAGTTAAGATGGGGGTTCGTCAGTCAAGGGAAGGCAGACAGGTCAAGGAGGCGGGGATTACGCTGGTAGGTAGGAGGTGGAGTGGGGATTAGACTGAGAGTTTGGGTTAGGGCTAGGTTTAGGGTTAGAGTTACACCCTAACCCCCACCCCACCTCCTACCTACAAGCCTCATCCATGCCTCCTTGACCTGTCCGTCTTCCCTTGACCGGTCAACGCCCTTCCTAACATTTGTCTTTAGCAGTCGCTTTCTCTTCACGTGTCTATAGAAACTCTTTGTGTCAGTCTTTATGTTCCCTGTATGCTTACATTTGTACTGCATTTACTCCTTCTTAATCAATCCCTTGGTCCTTCTTTGCTAAATTCGAAATTGCTGCCAATCCTCAAATGTCGTTTACTTGGATCAGATTCTATCGCTAATTTCCTTTGTTAAGTCATGGATTGGCCCTCTTACCCATTTTGCTTTAATGCCAGACAGGATTAAACAGTTGTTGCAGTCCCCCGACGTGTTCCTTAAATGTTTGCCATTGCCTATCCACTGACATCCCTTTAAGCAACTCTTTCCTATCTATCAAGGCTAACTTCATGCCTCATATCTTCAGCTTTCATGATTAAGATACAGCATCCTGGTCTCAAAATCAACTCTCTCACTCTCCATCCTGATTTAAAAAATTCTATCATGTTATGGTCACTCATCTCCAAGAAATCTTGCACAGCTAGATTGGCAATGATTCCCTTCTCATTACATAGAACATAGAACATAGAACAGTACAGCACAGAACAGGCCCTTCAGCCCACAATGTTGTGCCAACCATTGATCCTCATGTCAGCACCCTCAAATTTCTGTGACCATATGCATGTCCAGCAGTCTCTTAAATGTCTCCAATCACCTTGCTTCCACAACTGCTGCTGGCAACGCATTCCATGCTCTCACAACTCGCTGTGTAAAAAACCCGCCTCTGACATCCCCTCTATACTTTCTTCCAACCAGCTTAAAATTATGACCCCTCATGGGGAACCTTATCAAATGCCTTGCTGAAGTCCATATACACGACATCCACAGCTTGACCCTCATCAACTTTTCTAGTCACATCCTCAAAGAACTCGATAAGGTTTGTGAGGCATGACCTGCCCCTCACAAAGCCGTGTTGACTGCATTTAATCAAGCCATGCTCTTCCAGATGGTCAGAAATCCTATCCATCAGAATCCTTTCGAACACCTTGCAGACGACAGGCGTGAGACTTACTGGTCTGTAACTGCCGGGGATTTCCCTATTTCCTTTCTTGAAGAGAGGAATTACATTTGCCTCTCTCCAGTCCTCAGGTACGACTCCAGTGGAGAGCGAGGATGCAAAGATCTTCGCGAGTGGCGAAGCAATTGCATTTCTCGTTTCCCAAAGCAGCCGGGGACAAATCTGGTCCAGGCCTGGCAACTTGTCAATCTTAATGTTTGACAAAACTTTCAGCACGTCAGCTTCCTCTATCTCTATCCATTCCAGCATGCACACCTGCTCTTCAAAGGTTTCATTCACTACAAAGTTCGTTTCTTTCGTAAAGACAAAAGCAAAAAACTCATTTAGGGCTTCCCCTACCACCTCAGACTCCACACACACAAGTTCCCTATGCTATCCCTGATCGGCCCGACTCTTTCTTTGACCATTCTCTTATTCCTCACCTAAGTGTAAAATGCCTTTGTGTTCTCCCTAATCCGTTCTGCCAAGCCTTTCTCGTGCCCCCTCCTGGCTCTCCTCAGACCATTTTTGAGCTCTTTCCTCGCCTGCCTGTAATCCTCTAGAACTGAGCTTGACCCTAGCTTCGTCCACCTTATGTAAGCTACATAGAACATAGAACAGTACAGCACAGAACAGGCCCTTCAGCCCACGATGTTGTGCCAACCATTGATCCTCATGTAAGCACCCTCAAATTTCTGTGACCATATGCATGTCCAGCAGTCTCTTAAATGAACCCAATGACCTTGCTTCCACAACTACTGCTGGCAACGCATTCCGTGCTCTCACAACTCTCTGTGTAAAGAACCCGCCTCTGACATCCCCTCTATACTTTCCTCCAACCAGCTTAAAACTATGACCCCTCGTGTCAGCCATTTCTGCCCTGGGAAATAGTCTCTGGCTATCAACTCTATCTATGCCTCTCATTATCTTGTAAACCTCAGTTAGGTCCCCTCTCCTCCTCCTTTTCTCCAATGAAAAGAGTCCGAGCTCAGTCAATCTCTCTTTATAAGATAAGCCCTCCAGTCCAGGCGGCATCCTGGTCAACCTCCTCTGAACCCTCTCCAAAGCATCCACCTTCTTCCTTTTGATGAGAAGCTCCACAGCTCTCGTCATCCAAGGTTCCTTTTTCTTACCCCTTCTTGCCTGTCTCAGAGGGACATATTTACTCATCACTCACAACAACTGTTCCTTAAACAGTCTCCACATGTCTATAGTGCCCTTACCATGGAACAATTGCTCCCAGTCCATGCTTCCCAACTCATGTCTAATCGCATCATAGTTTCCTCTTCCCCAATTAAATATCTTCGCATTTTGTCTAATCCTCTCCTTCTCCATAGCTATGTACAATGTGAGGCAGTTATGGTCACTATCACCAAAATGCTCTCCCACCACAAGATCTGAGACCTGCCCCGGCTCGTTTCCGAGCACCAAGTCTAGAATGGCCTCTCCCCTCGTCGGCCTGTCAACGTACTGAGTTAGGAAACCCTCCTGAACACACCTTACAAAAACAGCACCATTCAAATCTCCTGCTCGAAGGAGGTTCCAATCAATATTGGGAAAGTTAAAGTCACCCATTACAACAACCCTACTACGTCCGCACTTTACCAAAATCTGCCGACCTATGCTTTCTTCAATCTCCCTGCTGCTACTGGGGGGCCTGTAGTAAGCCCCTAACGAGGTGACTACTCCCTTGCTGTTCCCAATTTCCACCCACACTGACTCGGTAGGCAGATCTTCCTCGACAATGGAAGCTTCTGTAGCTGTGATACCCTCTCTGATTAGTAGTGCTACACCGCCTCCTCTTTTTCCACCCTCCCTATTCTTTTTAAATGCTCTAAACCCTGGAATATCCAGCAACCATTCCTGCCCCTGAGAAACCCATGTCTCTGTTATGGCCACAACATCATAGCACCAGGTACTGATCCATGCTCTTAAGTTCATCACTTTTATTCCTGATACTCCTTGAGTTAAAGCAAACACACTTTAACCGATCCCTTGGTTTCTTCCCGGGAAAATCCTTCCCACTAGCTGGTCTACCTCTTGCTACTGCCTCACCTGCATCAACTCTCACCTCCGGTATACAGCTCAGGTTCCCACCCACCTGCCATACTAGTTTAAACCCTCTCAAACTACTCGAGCAAACCTTCCACCCAGGACATTGGTCCCCTTCCAGTTCAGATGCAACCCGTCCATCTTGTACAGGTCCCACCTTCCCCAGAAGGCATCCCAATTGTCTACATATCTGAAGCCCTCCCTCCTACACCAGCTGCGCAGCCACGTGTTAAGCTGCGCCCGCTCCCTGTTCCTCGCCTCGCTATCTCGTGGCACCGGTAGTAAACGAGAGAACACTACTCTGTTCGTCCTGCTTTGCAGCTTCCATCCTAACTCCCTGAAATCACTTTTTATATCCTCAATCCTTTTTCTGGCTATATCATTAATCCCAATATGTAACACGATTTCTCGCTGGTCGCCCTCCCCTTTTAGAACCTTATACACCCGATCGGAGACGTCCTGGACCCTGGCACCAGGGAGGCAACATACCTTCTGGGAATCCCGATCCTGACCTTTAACGTGCGTTTCCTTAGCTGTGGTGGAGTGATGACCCTCATTCCCCACAGGAGACCTCCTCCTTGTATAGATAGTTCTAGCTTCCACATGACATGTGGTTTCAGTTCCAGTTGCTCCATTTGCAGTACCACACCCACCACTCACGTAGTCGTGGGTTATTTTGACTGTCTCTCTTAATTTGTCCTACCGTTGCCAGAGTGTTCCCTACTTGCTCAAAGTAGAAAATGTCTACATAAGGACTGTTGGTTGTCAACTCATTTGGCAAGGGTAATCTAAAATCCTTCAGCATTCTCTCCTAAGTGTCTGATTTACAGCATCCCACAGTGAACTTCAGTTTTTACTTTTGAAGGGGACTTGTATAATGCCATGGCATCAATGATATGGCCTTAGTATTGTATGGAAATCTTTTTTAAAAAATCACAGTCAGTTTTCCTCACTTCTTCAAATCTAACTTGTGAGGATGCTCTTTTTTAGGTTCTCCCTGTGAGTAAAACATTGTCTTGGTAACACTGGACTCCTTTCAATCCACTTCAAATCTGATCCATGGCATGTTAGAATAATCCAAGCACAGATGGATTTCAAATGGAAATCTCTTGTTTTTGAATACTACTTTACGTGTCACAATAATCAAGTATTCCCGTGACTTAGGATCTCTATTCATCTGGAGATAGACTTGACTAAGGTCAATCTTACTGAAAAGCAGACCTCTAGCTGGTCCAACAAGTAGGTCATTGATTACAAGCAAAGCATACTGCTCAGCACATAGTGCTGGATTAGTAGCGAACTTGTAAGCAACGCAGATGTATACTCCATCTATCAGTGGAATGATAGGTGTGGGCCAATCATTTTTGGATTCAAGGATTCCAATCTTGACCAGTGTCACTCAATTATGGTCATAGTGTCATAGAGGCGTACAGCATCGAAACAGAACACTTTGGTCCAACTCATCTACGCGAACAGAATATCCTAAATTAATCTAATCCCATTTACCAGTATTTGGCCCATATCCTCTAAACCCTTCCTATTCATGTACCCATCCAAGTGCTTTTTAAATATCCTAATTGTACATGCTTCCACCACTTCCTCTGGCAGCTCATTCCTTACACACACCATCCTCTGCTTGGAAAACGTTGCCCCTTACGTTCATTTTAAATCTTTCCCCCCTCACCTTAAAGCTGTGCCGTCTAGTTTTTGACTCCACTACTTGAAGGAAAAGACCTTGGCTACTCATCCTATCCATGCCCCTCATGATTTTATAAACCTCCAAGTTCTCCCCTCAGCCTCCAAAACTGCAGGCCAAGTAGTCTAATCAGCCTCCCCATAGCTCAAATCCTCCACCCTGGCAACATCATTGGAAATCCTTTCTGAGCCCTGTCAAGTAGGTTTAATTCTGCCTCAACCTTTAGTCTGATTGCACGAGGCACTGATCCTGCCTTGCAACATTTTGCTTGACTCTCATACTTGATTTTCAATTCGACAGAGGTCTTCCCCATGTCTCCCAGATCCCGATGAAAATAATGGCACACTTCTTTAGAATTTTGCAATGAATCAGTTTCAGAATCTGACAAGCAACTCAGTTCAACCCAACTGAGTTTGATTTTTTTTCCAGCCATGGTCCTCCCAGTGAAACTAGCAGATTATCCATGCTGTCATTGTACCATGTAGATTTTTTTCCTACTCTTCACTTTCAGTACTTTTGCTGTACTCTGTTCATATTTCTTTCTCAAACACACCCATTCAATGGGCCCTTTATTGCCGCAGTTTCTGCATACGACTAATTTATACCAGCAATTTGCTGTTGAGTGAAGTGCTCTTTCACACCAATGGCAGTTGTGAGTCTGTGTTGGTGCTCATCTCTCAGCTGCCACTATTCCTACTATTTCTTCATAAGTTTTGAAACCCGGCTTCTCTGGTTGTACCAGGCTCCTCAGGTGACTAAGGACATTCCCACACCCTGCCATAATACCAGGAACAATGGATTCGCTGGGTGGAGGAATTTCAGGTCTCTTTACTATAAAATATTTAACAGCTGATCTGTGGCAAGATCAAACAGGGACAGCAGGGATTTATGAAAGGGACAGAGGGAAATCACACTTGAAAATTTTTAGGGGATTCTTTGTGGATGTAACTCATTCAGTTGATGAGGGTGGAACCACTGGATGTGGTTTCTTTGGGCTTTCAGAAGGCTTTTAACAAAATCCCACATAAGAGATTAGTGCTTTAAATTAAAGCCCATGGGATTGCCGTAGTATATTGAGATGGAAATAAAACTGGTCAGCAAGTATCAAAGGATAGGAATAAATGGTCTTTTTCCAAAGGCAGACTCAGGTGGTGTGTCACAAGGATCTGTGCTCAGACTCCGGCTACCCACCTATTCAAACAAAGGAATCAAATGCAATATCTCCAAATCTGCAGGTGACACAAAGCTGGATGAGAGGGTGAGCTGTAAGGAGGATGCAGAGATGCTTCAGTGTCATTGGGACAAGCTGAATGACTGGGCAAATGTGAGACAGATACAGTATTACACGGATATATGTTAGATTATCCACTTTGGGAGCAAAAACGGAAAGGCAAAAACTGAATGGATATAAATTAAGACATGGGTATGTAGAATAAGATCTGGGCAAATCTGTACTTCAGTCATTGAAGGTAAGCATGCAGGTGCAGCAAGCAGTTAAGATGGCAAATAGCAGAAGGGCCTTCAGAGTGAGAGAATTTGCATTCAGGAGTGGGGATGTCTTGCTGCAATTACATACCAAGAATATTACGTGCAGTTTTGGCCTCTTTATCTGAGGAAGCACACTCTTGCTCTAGGAACAGTGCAGCAAAGGTTTAGCAGACTGATTCCTGGAAGGCAGACTGGCATATAAGGAGAGGTTGCGTCAGATAAGATTATACCACTGGCATTCAGAAGAATGAAGGGGCTTCTCATCGAAGCTTAAAATTCTTACAGGACCAGTCAAGTCAAATGGAGGGCAGATGTTCTTGATGGCAGGGATGTACAGATCAAAGGAGTCACAGTCATTCTTCATACCCTTAAACGAAGATGAGGAGATATTTCTTCACCCAGAGACTGATGAGCCTACAGAATTCACTACCACAGAAATCAATCAATGCTAAAACATTGCACAGTTTCAAAAAGGAGTTTGGGTTTAGCACTTGGAACTAAGTGGATCACAGGATATAAGGTTAAAGGAGGAACAGGCGACTGTGTTGGGTGATTCGATATATTCATAATGAATGATACAGCAAGCGTGAAGGGCCAAATGGCCCATTTCTCATTCTACTTCTTATGTTTCCATGCAAAGTGAATGGCCACAAACTTGGCAGATGGAATATAATGTGGAAAATGTCAGGTTATGTGCTTTGGCAAGAAGAATAAAAGAGCTATATGTTATTAAAATGGAAAAAGATTGCAGAAAGCTGCAGTACAGGAGGAATTTGGAGGTCCTTGTGCATGAATCATAAGAAGTCAGCAACCATGCTCAGCAACTAACAAGGAAGTCTCCTGTTGGCCTTTAGAAGGAATGGAATAAAAGAAGAGGGAAGTATTGCTAAAACAATACAAAGTACTAGACAGACCACATCTCAAACACAGCAAATACTTTTGGCCCTTTATCAAAGGAAAGAAACCTCAACATTGGAGGCAGTCCAGAGAAGGTTAACTAAGTTGATTCTAGGTACAGAAGGATCTTCTTTCTAAGGAGGTCAAATAGGTTGGACTTGTACTCTTTAGAATTTAGAAGAGTAAAAGGTTACCTTATTAAAACATACAGGATTCTTAGGGGAACTGTTAGTGTCGATGCAGAAAGTTTGGTTCTTCTTGGAGGAGAATCTACGGCCAAAGGGCATCATCTCAGAATAAGGCGTGACATATTTAAGACAGGGATGAAGATGAATTTATTTCCTTTGTGGGCTTGATTTTGTGGAATTGTTTACTCCAGAGGCCTGTTGAAGCTGGGTTACTAAGAATATTCAAAACAGAGATAGCCATGATCTGATCGAATGGTGAAGCAAATTCAATGGGCTAAAAAGCCAACTTCCATTCCTTCATTTTATGGCTTTATGACCCCTACATTCCTGGGTTTTTCAGTCCTCACACACTCTTTGGAACAATGTCTTTCGAGTATTTATTGTTTGCCACTATCCCTTTAGTTAAACTGCTTCACCTCATGCATCGTTTTCTTTTTCCTTGGACATTTCCCATTTTATATGGGATAACACAATGCAAGTTGATCAACGACAACAACAAGCGAAAAGTTGCTGGAAAATCCCAGTGGGTCTGGCAGCATCCGTGAAGGGAAAAATAGAGTTAACGTTTCGGGTCTAGTGACCCGAACTCAGAACAGTGAGCAAAGATCACCACTCTTTGCAATTATCATCTTTTCATCTTGTAGATATATCTGCCGCTAACCTAACCCGTCGATCCAGGCTGAGGATTCATTACCACACAAGTTTGCTTTCCTGCACTGAATACTGGGTCCTTCTGTCTCGGAGTGAGAATCACACCGACATTTCTGACTCAGAAGGAGGGCCACTGCTGACTAAACCACACTGTATCCCAGATCCCCTCACATTTTGCTGTATTGAACTCTAACTGCCATGTCATTTCCCATTCTGTTGGCCTATTGCAGCTGATCGGAATCATCCTCATTGTTTGGGCTCCTGCAAGCTTGGCAATCGTGGTAAATTTTGGAACTTCACGCTGTATTGCTCATGTTGAGGTGTGCAATAATAAGATGGTAACTATACCAGGGGATTTCAACTTCCTCAACATTGTTTGGGATAGTCATAATCAGTGAATCATACAATATATGAGGCCCTTCAACCCACTGAGTCTGCGCTATCAAGGACATACTATTATATACACTAGACCCACTGTCAACACACTAGGTCATAGCCTTGAACGTAATGACACGTCAAGTGCTTTTTAAAGATTCTGAGATTTCCCGTCTCAACTATAATCCCAGAGAGTGCATTTCAGACCCCTCTGGATGAAAAAGGTTTTCCTCTAATCCCCTCTAAACCTTTCTTTTTAAAATAATGTCCACCTTGTTATCGAGTGTAAAGTGCACAGTGTAAAGAGGAGTTGGATTTCTATATACGTGTTCAGCAGAGTTTATTGTGTCAACATATGGAAGGTCCATCAAGGGACGGTCCAGTCCCAGATCTAATTCTTGAGAACAAAGTTGCCAAGGTGTTTAAGGTGGTAGTGGGGAGAATATAGTGATAGCAACCACTGTTATGAAAAGGAAAATGGTAGATTGCAAAAAAAAAATTTTGGATCGGAGGAAGGCAGATGTTATTAAAATAAAGCAGGATCTGACCAAAGTAGACCAGGTTCAGCTACGTCTGGCAAATTCTACAGTAGAAAGTGAACGTGTGATTGGGAAGAAAATGGGGAAAGCACAGGCCCAACATGTTTCCTTTGGGATGAAATTTGGAAATAACAAGACAAAGAACCCTGGATGTGTAGGAATATTCAGAATTGGTTAAGAACAAAAAAAAAGAGGCTTTTAGTAGGTACAAAGGGAGCAAATGATGGAGGCCTTAGTGGAGTATAGAAAGCTCAGAGGGAACTTGAAGCAGTTAGGAGGAAACAGGCGCATGAAAAAACATGAAGATAAAATTTGACAGATCCCAAGATATTTCACAAGTACATTTAGGGGAAGAAGATAACCAGAGAAAGAATGGGGCCCATTAGGGTCCGGGGGAAAACTTTATACCGTACAGAAGGACACTGGTAGAGTGTTTCACTTTAGTCTACATTCAAGAGGAGGAAGATGGAGGTAGAGAACTTGGGGACAGGGACTGAGGTACTTGAGCAGACTGACACAGGGAGTGAGGCTTTGCTAGGCCTAAAAGTAGATAATTCTCTAGGTTTGAAGGGGTTGTATCATATGCCACAATAAGAGATGAGAGGAAATCACAGGGGCTCTGACCCAAACTTTGAATTCTTCTCTGGCTACAGGGGAATTGGTAGAGGACAACTAATGTGGTACCATTTTTCAAGGAGAGAGAGAGATACACCAGGAATTACAGACCAATGAATCTCATATCAGTGGGAGGGAAACAACTGGGGAAATTCTGGAGGAGAGAATTCATCTCCACTTGGAAATGCAAGGTTTGATCAGCATGGCTTCATCAAAGTGAGGTCACACTTCACAATTTTGATATAATTTTGCGAGGTATGTAGGTGCCCAGATTTTCACAAGGGTTTTGATGAGCTATAACACATTAGGCTACTTAATAAGATAATAGTCCATGATGTTGCTGTTGTATATTATCATGAACAGAGGACTGGCTCACTCATAGAAGACAGAATTGGGACAAGGGAGGCATTTTCAGACTGGCAACCTGCAGCTAGCGGAGCGCCGCACAGATTAGTGCTGGGGACACAATTATTTATGAAATACATTAATGCCTTGAATGACGAAAGAGAATATACTGTAGCTGATGACACAAAACCATGTGGGAAGGCAACTAGGAAGGATTAATCAAAAAGTCTGCAGAGAGATATTGACAGGCTAAGCAAATGGGCAAAAACTTCGCAGATGGAATATAATGCAGGGAAATCTGAGCTAATGTATTTTGGCAGGAAGAATAGAAAAGCTGGTTATTATTTAATGGAGAATGACTGCAGAAAGCTACGGAACAGAGGGATTTAAATATTCTCGTCTACGAATCACAAAAAGCAAGCATCCAAGTTCATTGGGTAATGAAGAAGGCAAATGGAATGGAATATAAAAGGTTTTGTTAAAATTGTACGAGGCAATTGTCAGATCACAGCTGTAACACTGAGAACAGTTTTGGGAGAAATATCTAAGGATGTGGAGGAAGTTCAAATAAGTTCTAGGAGGTTAAGAAGATTGAATCTGTTCTTGTTGTAATATAGAAGAATGAGATGCCACCTTATTGAAGCTTATAAGATTTTTGACAGGGCAGATGCAGAGAGTTTGTTTTCCCTTGTGGGAGAGTCTAGGACCAGAGGGCATAATCTCAGAATAAGGGGTCACACATTTAAGATAGAGATTGGGAGGAATTTCTTCCCTCTGAGGGTTGCAAATCTGTGGAATTCTTTGCCACAAAAGACTATTGAGGCTGGTCATTAAGTAAATTTAAGGTTGAGATAGACAGCAGATATTGGGAAAAGGCAGGAAAGTAGACTGGAGAATTAACTGTTCTGCCATGGTCTCTTTGAATCGCAGAGCAGATTCAAAGGGCTGAATGGCCTATTTCTGCTTCTGCGCTCTATGCTTATACTGCAGCTGATGCAGTTTGTATGGATTTCAAAAACGCCTTTGACAAGGTCCCACATGTGAGACTGATATTAAAGGTAAACACATCTGGCACCACTGGCTATTATGGCAAGGTAGTTCTAAAATGGCACAGTGGTAAGAGACAGAGCACAGAGGTAGAAGGCTGTTTGTGCGACTGGAAGCTTGTGTCAAATGGCGTACTGCAACGTTCCATATTGGGTCCCTCACTGTTCGTGATATATACAACATAATGAGATATAGATGGGTTGGTCAGATGAGCAGATCAGTGGCAGACAGAATTTAATCCTGAAACATATCAGGTGATGCACATCGGAAGAAGTCACAAGACAAGGAGGTACTCAATGAATGGCAAGACACTAGGAGGCTTAGGGGACACAGACGGATCATGGGGTGCTTGTACACAGAACCTTAAAGGTGGCAGGACAGGTTAACAGGATGATTAAGAATGCGTACTGAGAACTTGCCTTTATCAGTCATGGCACAGATGGTTTCAACTGGAAGGTTCCGTTGGAATTATATAGAACTTTAGTTAAGCCAAAGTTGGAATACTGTATGCAGTTCTCATCACCACACTGTTGGAAGGATGTGATTGAATTGGAGGGGGTGCAGAGATTATTCGCTAGGATATTGCCTGGGGCGGAGCACTTTAGCTACGGAGACTAGCTGGATAAGGTCAGATTGTTCTCTTTAGAGCAGAGAAGGCTGAGGAGGGACGTGACTGAGGTGCAGAAGATGAGGAGGGGCAAGGTTAGGAAGCAGCCGTATCCTTAGTTGAAGGGTCAATGACAAGGAGACACAATTATGAGGTGAAAGGCAGGAGATGTAGAGGGGATTTGAGGAAAAATATTTTTACCCAGAGGGTGGTGGTAATCTGGAATGCACTACCCAGAAGGGTAGTTGAGACAAGAGAGCTCACAACTTTTAACAAGGTACTGGGATGAGCACGTGAAATTAAAGGTTATTCTCCAAGTGCTGCAAAGTGGGATTAGCGCAGACTTGATTGGCTGAAGGGCCTTCTGTATGCCATATTCCCAAATTCAAATCGTGCATCTATCTCCAAAAATCAGTGTCCTCATACTTGGCAAACTGCTAATAGCGATGTTCTCATCTATTTACCATAACTTGCTGCTTCTGTCCTTCAGCCATCTTTTTTAACCAAATTTGATAGTGACCTATATATTCCATGAATCTCAATTTTATAAATCAATCTTTTATATGCACCTTCCCCTCATCCTTATCTCGGAAAGATTGCACTGCTTCATGAAGGCAGGCTAAAGTAATTCAGCATTACAGCCATACTCTGGTAGTATAATGACAGCATCAGTGACAGTACAATAAGTGCCTCACATCAATTGTTTCAAAACTGGGTTCTACAGTAGAGAGGTAATTTGAGATCTACAAATCAAATCATCTGTCATAACTTGAGATTAAATATATTGGAAAAAAGCACACTAACTAACGCGAGCTTCAATGGTGATAAATTAAATGTAACTAATTGGAACAGTAATATTCCTCATCCAACCTTGCTAAGCAATGCCTCTCTGCACTGATAGGCTGGAAAGCTGCAGTCAAGAACAGATATTCACTATTTATCATCAAGTCGGAACAATTCTGGAATGCTTTTATCTGTCATGAATGTTTAATTACTGCAATTTGAAACGCTCAACGAAATGTAAATCATGAATATGTGATGTTAAAAATATACAAAAGGATCCAGCCCTTTTCTTGATTTATCAGGCGAACAATAGAAGAGCATTTGCATAAAGTGGATATACATTATGAGTGCCCTTATCAAACACCAGTCCAGGGACTGACAGATATCACAGTTAGAAGCAAATACACACATCGGGGCAGCACAGTGGCTCAGTGGTTAGCACTGCAGCCTCACAGCACCAAGTACCCGGGTTCGATTCCAGCCTCAGGTAACTCTCTGTGTGGAGTTTGCACATTCTCCCCGTGTCTGCGTGGGTTTCCTCCGGGTGCTCCGGTTTCCTCCCACAGTCCAAAGATGTGCTGACTAGGGGGAGTGGCCATGCTAAATTGCCCAGAGTGTTCAGGGGTGTGTGTCGGTGATAGGGGGATGGGCTGAAGTGCCTGTTTCCATACTGTAGGGAATCTAATCTCATCTCCATGATAACCGTCAGGAAGTAGCTTTTTAAAAAGATGATTAGAACACTTCTTTACATGTAGCCCTTGGTCTTATGAATATGCAATTAATAATAGATAGGTTAGTGATTGCTATTAATATGAAAGCATTCAATCAAAAAGGTTCGAGAACGATTGCCTGCCTTAAAGGTTAAACACTGGAAGGAGCTCACATTTAGAAGGTAGAAGGAACTATGCAAAATCCATCAGATACTTGGAGAATCACCAAGCGATACAAAATATACACTGCTCCTCAAATGGATTCAAAGAGGAAATTGGTTAATATGTTAGAGCATATAGGGTCATAGCAACAAGGAGCAGGAGTAGCAAGGACAGTATTTGCTGCCCATCCCTAGTTCCTCCAAATTGTTTGACTATTTCAGAGTGCAGTTAAGTGTCAACCACATTATTGTGGATCTGGAGTCATATGGAGGTGAGATCAAATAAGAATGGCAGAGCTCCTTTCTTAAAGAACATCAGTGAATGAGTCAAGTTTTTATAACGGTGAATAGTGTAACAGTGACAGTGTAACCATCACTGAGACCAGCTTTGTTTA
The DNA here is from genome assembly GCF_030684315.1 of Stegostoma tigrinum. Taxonomy (NCBI): domain Eukaryota; kingdom Metazoa; phylum Chordata; class Chondrichthyes; order Orectolobiformes; family Stegostomatidae; genus Stegostoma; species Stegostoma tigrinum. The sequence continues at coordinate 57,323,043 of NC_081375.1, read as the reverse complement.
TGATTATATCAATTTGAGCATGTGTTGGATAACTGGCCCCATCAAGCCTGCTTCACCATTTAAGAAGGTCGTGGCTGACTTGACTGCAATCTCGGCTCCACATTCCCACCTACCCCCAAAATTATATTGAACTGAATTCAAATTCCATCAGCTGTTACAGTGGAACTTAAGACTATACTCTACAGCATTGTCCCAGGTCTCCGGATTACTAATCCTGTGACATTAATAGTGCTTCACTGACTACCCCAGCATGTCAATCCCCGTCCTGAGCATACTTCTTGGCTGAGGCTCCACATTTTCTGGAGTACAGAATTACAAAGTTCACCTCTCTGTGAGTGAAGAGGTTCCTCATCTATCGCTGTTGTTACATTTTATTCTGAGATTGATCTCAAGTTCTACAGCCTGATCTCTTAATTCAAATTACAATAACCTGGCTTTTCAAATGCCCTGTCACATTATCCTTGCCAAGAGATTGATTGTTCATGGTTATGTACAGCATGTCCATGTTGATTTTTCTTCATTTAAGTGCCGTCACCAACCTTACAGACACTACAAATGCATTTGGTCAATGGGAGAGGTTAAATGAGCAAAATTGGACCTTCATTTCTTCCCCACCCCAGCCTCAAAAGGTTTTGTCTTCATTTCAAATTTTTCACATCTTATGGATAATTCTGAACCTTTCCGGTCCCTTCAAGAAGTGCATCCTACCCAAATTATCCTGAGTGTCTCATCTTAAAAATTAGAATATCTTTTGATATCCTCACTGTGGAACAAATCCATTATATACTTAACATAGGATTCAGGTCAAGTTTGTTTTATTCCCCACTGTTTGTTTAACTTCCTGGCCAATGCCCCACGATTTCTCAGGAAACTATTAGTCTATCTCTGTATCAGAACATCTTCAAAAAACTAATACTTTCTCCAAATCTTGATATAAAAACTGGCGAGTTTCGGTTCGAGATGAGTTCCACAGCACAAAATCATACTTGAACCTTTTAGCCATATAAATCATTTGACAAGCAGATTCTAGGGAGTCAATCTGCAGGATCAAGTGACATCTGAAATGCTGTACATTTACTGCAAACAGTCAAGTTCAGTTTTGCTGGCATCCACAAATCTTTGACAGCATGGCCGTGGGTGTGAATCACTTAGGTCTGGCCAAATCAGTAAAATCCCACTCCTTTTCTCATCTGAACACTGCCCCAGAGCAATATCATGTGAAAGCACTGCACTTTCCATATACATGGTGGCAATGCCCAGATCTATCCACCCCCTCATTCATTTCTTCCACTGTCTCCACATAACCGGATAGTTTCCATCTATTAAATCTTGAACAGAACGAAGCCATTATCTTTGGTCCTTGAAAGGAGGTCTGCTTGCTAGCTACCGGTTTTCGTTGCACCCTTTGTTATTTTGACCCAGAGTTTAAATTCTGACCACATAGGCCTGATGTCACAAAGTCTACTTATTTTCACATCCACAACATTCGGCCCTAGGTAAGTCCGTTAGTTTTGAAACCCTACCGCATTGATTAACTGTGGTGTTAGGGGCCAGGGAATTGGACGTCCTGGAGGAGGTGGAGGGCGTGGGTGGTGTCACGGACGTAGGTAGGGAGTTCCTGGACCAAAGGGGAGAAAATGGAGTCCAGATAGGTGGAGATGAGTTCAGTGGGGCAGGAGCAGGCTGAGACAATGGGTCGACCAGGGCAGGCAGGTTCGTGGATTTTGGGAGGGAGATAGAAACGGGCCGTGCGGGGTTGAGAACAATGAGGTGGGAGGCTGTGGGTTGGAGGTCCCCTGAGGTGATGAGGTCATGAATGGTGTGGAGATGATGGTTTGGTGCTCAGGTGTGGGGTCATGATCGAGGGGGCGGTAGGAGGTGATGTCGGAGAGTTGGCGTTTGGCCTCGGCGATGTAGAGATCAGTGCGCCATACTACCACTGCGCCACCCTTGTCTGCGGGTTTGATGGTGAGGTTGGGGTTGGAGCGGAGGGCCGGCCGTTCTGCGGGGGAGAGGTTGGAGTGGGTGAGAGGGGTGGAGAGATTGAGGCGGTTTAATGTCTCGACGGCAGTTAGAGATGAAGAGGTCGAGGGAAGGTAGGAGGCCTGGGGGTGGTGTCCAGGAGGAGGACTTGTGTTGGGAGCGGGTGAAGGGGTTAGTGGAGGGAGGGTTAGGTTCCCGGTTGAAGAAGTACGCGTGGAGGCGAAGGCGGCGGATAAACTGTTCTATGTCCAATCGTGACTGGTATTCGTTGATGTGTGGTTGTAGAGGGACAAAGGAGACCTCTTACTAAGGACTAACCGTTCGTCCTCAGTTAGTGGGAGGTCTGGGGGGATGGTGAACATGCGGCAGGGTTCAATGTGACTGTCTTCACTGGGGTTGCTGGCTGTGAAGGTTGTGGGCGGAGCGATGAGGTCGTCGGCCGTGGGCGGGGTTCCGTCGGCGTCGGCCGTGGGCGGGGTTCCGTCGGCGGTTGGAGTATCGGGGTGGGCGGCAGCAGCTGCGGCGAGGGTGGTGTGTGTGGTGTTGTAACTGGAAGTGGAGGCGGTGACTGCAGCAGCGGTCCCGGAAGTGGTGTGGCCGGCGGAGGCGAATGTGACATCATCGGTTGGGGTCTCCGGCCGTGTCCTCATGGTCAATGGGGGCAGGGACAGACTCGGGATTTGGGAGGCACAGGAAAGTAGAGTTCTGTTTTCACAGGTTGGAGTATAATAGGATAAAGTACAATACACCAAATCTTCTTTGGTACCTTTTCCTTCCATAAAACTGCTTTTCGTAGATGCACACGGAATTCATTTTATACACATTTAAAAATTTCTAAGTTCAAGAGGCCAGTTCCAGCACTTGGACTTGCATCTTCTTCATCATCACAACAGAACAAAATAAAGACTCACTCTTTGTAAGTCACGTTTTCAATTTTTAGTGACAAGGTGTAGTGCGAGAACTGCTCACTTGATGTTAAAATCTCTTAACTATGTACCTATATATTTCAATCCTGTGAAATATGTGGAACGAGTTCAAGAAAAGGATTAATTTTGTTGCTCTGGGAGAGAGCTGGTACAGATAAAGTGGTTGAATGGCCTCCTCCCATGCTAAAAATATCCATAACTGTTGTTGGCGCTGCTGAATTAAAGTGGGCATCCTTTCATTATGACTGTGAGACGCAGCATGTTACGATAGATGGCATAATGGAGAAATCCTTTGTTATTAATGAATTTTTCAGCACTAGGCATCCTTCCGAAGTCAAATGTTCAACGTATACCTGTTGCACTGACTTGGTTCCAAATACTTATAATGTGGAGGTGCTGGTGTTGGACTAGGATAGACAAAGTCAGAAGTCACATGGCATCAAGTTATAATCTGACAGGTTTATTTGAAATCACACAAGCTTTTGGAGTGCAGTCCCTTCATCAGGTACGGTCAGAGAGGAAAACACACAGGCACACAATTTATAAGCAGACAGATCAAAACAGCAGACAACTGGTGTGAGTGGAGTGTCAGATAATAAGTCTTCATCCAGGATGTTTGTTTATTTGCAGATATTTTGTTGAAGAAGCACACAACTTGTAGTTACAGTCAGTCAGTGTGGCATCTTACAAATTCTTGCTTTTGAAATAAAGGTTAAAACTCTAAGACAGATTCTGAACACAAGCCTCGAAACTACAAGTCAGAGTCTGACCTGAGATGTCACCTTTTGGACATTCCTGTTGCGCTGCCTGATTATCATGACAGCACAGCACTGACATTGACTTTATAAACACTTTGCTTGCCTCTGACACGCTTGGTCACCTGTATAGAGTTATTATCTGACACTCCACTCACGCCAATTCTATGATCTTTTGATCTCTCTGCTTATAAGCTGTGGTCACCTCACTAACTGCACCTGATGAAGGGGCTGCACTCCAAAAGCTTGTGTGATTTCAAATGAACCTGTTGGACTATAAGCTGGTGTCATGTGACTTCTGACTTCAAACACTTATAGAATGTGTTTTCAATCCTACCATGACTTGACAATAAGCCAACTTCTTAAAATTTATAAAATGACAAGTATGTCTAACCTTGAGCCTTTAAAAAAGTAAATATTACAACCATAGTACAGTCAGGCAGTAAAGGCAGAAGGAATGATTTAATCAACTGTGTCTGACACCACACAATTAATCCCCCTTATGGAAGAAAGGTTGGCTGCGTTCTCTTTCTTCAGGAACATCCAGCTAATACCACCTTACTACTGCTTGTTTTATTCATCTGGTGTCCCATCTAATTCCTTTCAGTCTTGGTCAAACCCTCATGTAATTTATTTCAATTTTCAATAAAATAAATTTAACTTTATATTCCACAACTTTAACATTTCCTTTTAAGGTTTGAATGGTTCACTTAGTACACTGCACAGGTTTTGGAAATAATTGGAGAAGATGGTGGAAAAATCAAGATATATTGACAAGTAAACAAATGGCTAACTTCTGTTTCCTTGTCAGTGAAGCCTTTTGAACAGAACATAAAGTTGCGGAACTCTGTAGAGACAACAATTTAAAACTGGGAAGACCACTGTTTGTGGTCCCCACACCAATCTCTATTCACGACCTACTGAGTGCATTACTCCTCCTTGGCAACAATGTAATGTTACGCTTGTCTCAGCACAACCTTGGCATCTTGTTTATCCCACGATGAACGTCCGACCACACATTCATGCAATCCCTAAAGCTGTCTCTTGTCTTGGCTCATTAGCAGTGAAACCTTCAACTGAAACTACTTCACTTCCGGACCTGACAATTCCAATGCATTCCCTGCTAGAGTCCCACATTTGCCCATTGAACACTTGAGGTCGTCAAAACTCCACTGCCTGAGACTCATCTTGAACCAAATCCTATTCTCTGTGCTTTCTACCTAACTGATAGTATTAACAGTAATTTTATTAAATTCTCATTTTTGTTTCCAAATTGTTCCTTGGCTATGCCTATCGTTATTTGGATAATCTCCACCAGTCCGACCATACTTCAGGGTATCTGCACTCGTCTAATTATGTCCTCTTGCCCACTCTTGATTTTAAATGGCCTATCGCTATTTGGATAATCTCCACCAGTCCGACCATACTTCAGGATATGTTTGGTTGCCAAACATTTAATTTTGTAGGCTTCAAACCCAACAAGAGACTTCCTCCACCTCTTAGCCTCTGTACCTTTCCTGTTTTAAGGCACTTTTTAAAACAATCCTCTTTGATCAAGCTCTTGATCATCAGAACTAAGAACTTAATGAGGCTCAGTTGTATTCTGGGATCGTTAATACTCATTCCGGATGCCTTCAAAAGTTTCCAACCATTAAAGAGATTATATAAGTGGTTGAAGTCATTGCACAGCAGAGGGGGACAAATTGGGGAGTTATTTCAAAGAGCTATGATATGCCAGAAGACCTCCTTCCACACGCCAACTCTGATTCTACAAACACAAAAATGATTTTCAGACTTGGGAAGATCCTTCAAAAATGTCACAAGTAACCAGCTTTTGGGCAGAGTAGAGTTGCTGAGATGATAGACCAGGATTTAGGGGTACCAGTAGTGATAATATACTGAACACAATCAAATTTTGAGGTTGTAGAATGATGAGGTCTTCAGCATTTTTGACACTTTGACCATTTTCCTTCCTCTTCACAGAACAAGTCAAATAGCGGCAGCTCAATGTTGCGTGGCCGCTCAAGCCTGCTCCACCGTTGATGATGATTTTGGCTGGTCTTCCACATCAGTTAAACTTTTGCTCATATCTCATCCTCTTTTCAAAACATTGATCTATTCACGTGTAGTATCCCTCTCGCTAACTTCATGTGAATTCATTCCAATCACTGAACTCCTAACGCTGACTCACCCGAGATCAAAAAATTCAGCTGAGATCAAGAACTGATCTAGCCTGTATGGCTGAGCTGGCTTTTAAAAGGTTTGCCAGTGAGAAACATTCATTAAAAAAAATACAAATGCATGGATTGCTCTCCAATCCTAAACTCTATTCAAATTCAGTTGACTGAACGGTTGGTTTGTGATGCAGAGTGATCCCCTGCAAGAGAGGGCTCAATTGCCACACCAGTGAGCCTACCACAAATGATCTTCGCCTCAAACCCTCTACTTGCCTGAGGCATGGTAATCTTCTGGTTAAATCATAACCAGTTGTCTCTCTCTAAGGAGTCGCCAAATGGCGTGGTAAGACTTTTCCTTTAATCACGATAACATGGCAACAAGTAGATAACTCAGCTGATGTCACTGACTAATAGAATCCTCAACTATACTAATATTAACGATGTGATATCATCAGAAGGCATGCTCAACTCAGTTTTAATTTGCAAATTAAGTTAACAACCATTCAATCAATATCACTGAAGTACTCATATTACTGATCGTCTCGATACAACATTGTGGTTACATCTGTTCATAAGTGAAGTGTAATGTAATTGCACTTACTGTGGTTTTATCAATGTGACCCTGCAATGAGTCAATAAGCAGGTCACCCACAGGTTGCTGATCAGTGTGGACCCCCTCAGCTGTTATCACATGAGCCTCAAGATCATCCAGAGCTTTCTGCAGTTCTTGAAGTTTCTCCAACGCCTTTTCCACCTGTTTCTGCCAGTTGCTCGCACGGGTTTTCAATTGCTCCCAATTTTCCTTCACTTCTATTGACTGTTTGCGGACAGCTTTGGCAATTCTCTGGGCTCTCTCTTCCAGGGTAGGTTCTGGAAATATGAAGTGCAAATAATTTATCAACTATTCATGACTTTGATCAATGGAACTTCGGTTTTCTTTCTAAAACCCTTTCCTTTAAAAGGTCTCTCTGGACTTTCTCCTGAAATTGGGAATATCTAGTATAAGACTAAAGATTTTATTCATTAAAAATTTATGACTACCAAGGAAACTTTAAAAAAGGAAAAGGATTAGAGTGACTAAATGGGTAAAGTTCTCAACAAAAGACATGAAAAATCCGTTCAGGATATCTTTCGTAGCTATGAAACAAGCATCCAACATAAACCAACTTTCATCTTTCAGGGCTGGCAAGTTAGAATGATAAACTCTAAGTCTACCCTGCATAGTTAACTCAAGAACTCACTTAATGAGGTTGTTAAGAGATATAGGGATAACAAAGTGAGCAGCTGAATGAACACAGCAGGCCAAGCAGCATCTTAGGAGCACAAAAGCTTCCATGTTGGGCCTAGACTCTTCATCAGAAAAGGGGGAGGGTGAGGGGGAGAGGCCTCTGAAATAAATAGGGAGAGAGGGGGAGGCGGATCGAAGATGGATAGAGGAGAAGATAGTTGGAGAGGAGACAGACAAGTTAAAGAGGTGGGATTGAGCTAGTAGAGGTGAGTGTAGGTTGGGGAGGTAGGGAGGGGATAGGTCAGTCCGGGGAGGATGGACAGGTCAAGAGGTGAGGTTGGTAGGTAGGAAATGGGGGTGTGGCTTGAGGTGGGAGGAAGGGAGAAGTGAGAGGAAGAACAGGTGAGGGAGGCGGGGACGAGTTGGGCTGGTTCTGGGATGCAGTAGGGGGGAGGGGAGATTTTGAAGCTTGTGAAATCCACATTGATACCTTTGGGCTGCAGGGTTCCCGAGCAGAATATGAGTTGCTGTTCCTGCAACCTTCAGGTGGCATTGTTGTGGCACTGCAGGAAGCCCAGGATGGACATGTCGTCTAAGGAATAGGAGGGGAAGTTGAAATTGTTCGCGACTGGGAGGCGCAGTTGTTTATTGTGAACCGAGCATAGGGACTGCTTTGCAGAACACCTAAGTCTCTCCTTGGTTTCCACGATGTTGAGGAGGCCACAACGGGTCCAGCGGATGCAGTATACCACATTGGGAGATGTGCAGTTGAACATCTGCTTGATGTGGAAAGTCTTCTTGGGGCCTGGATGGGGGTGAGGGAGGAGGTATGGGGGTACGTGTTGCACTTCCTGTGGTTGCAGGGAAAATGCCGGGTGTGGTGGGGTTGGAAGGGAGTGTGGAGCGGACAAGGGAGTCACGGAGAGAGTGGTCTCTCCAGAAAATAGACAAGGGTCGGAGGAAAAATGTCTTTGGTGGTGAGGTCAGATTGCAGATGGTGGAAGTGTTGGAGGATGATGCGTTGTCTCCAGAGGTTGGTAGGGTGGTATGTGAGGATGAGGGGGTTCTCTTTTGGTGGTTATTGCAGGGGCAGGGTGTGAGGGATGAGTTGCAGGAAATGAGGGAGACACGGTCAAGGGCGTTCTTCACCACTGCGGGGGGTTGGGGGGGTGGGGAGGAGTTGCGCTCCTTGAAAAACGAGGACATCTGAGGTGTACGGGAATGGAATGCCTCATCCTGGGAGCAGATGCGGCGAAGGCAAAGGAATTGGGAATAGGGGATAGAATTTTAGCAGGAGGTGGGTGGGAGGAGGTGTATCCTAGGTCGCTGTGGGAGTCGGTGGGCTTGAAATGCATATCGGTTTCTAGGTGGTTGCCTGAGATGGAGATAGAGGGGTCCAGGAAGGTGAGGGAGGTGTTGGAGATAGTCCAGGTGGACTTGAGGTTGGTGCCCGAGATGGAGACATATATAGCTCCATTCATATTCACAAATCTCTGTTTCAAATCGAATCTTCTGAAGCACGTATGCAATTTTTCATTGTCAATTAATGTTGGAATGTTGATTGCACAGCAAAAGTGTTTCAAGAGACTGATGGGCCTCAGACTTTTTAGCCAATTGTATTTGGCAAGTTGACGTTCAGCACTTCTGTAACAAGTCCAATCCCAGTAAGTGGAGCAAATGGCATGGTCAACATTTCAAAAAAATACAAGAGAGAAAAATTAAGACAATGGCCTGAGTGTTTCGCCCGATTACAGCAGAGGCATTAACACATACTAGTTTACATTAATTTATCTCTGAATCTACCAAGGAATGAATTCTTTGACAATGTCATGACAACATTGAGACATTTGGCAAGCTCAGGGGCAAGGGGACTGGTTCAGAACTGTACACAGAAACGTAATGAAATGCTGAAACACTGTATGGTGAGAATGGTACGAACAAGGAAATGGTACTATTTCATCTGTATCAATGCGTAGTTGGAATACACATGGTTTGAACCGGCACCAATGCAAAATTGAATAGCCATTGCGTGACATAGCATGTGTTCAGAATGAGGAAGAGATGAAGCTTAGTTAGGATTCATTTCACTAAAATGAATCTCAACTAACTAATCTAATTAAACAAGGCAGTTTTACATACAGAACGCTGGTTTACAAACAAAATCTGCACTAATTGACTTCCAGATAGTAAAATGAAAGCTGTTGATCTCAAACTTTGATTATAAACAGAACTGAAAGATGAGGTGACAATATTGGATTCAGGATTACAAACTGACATCGGGGATTCAGCAACTGATAGAGACCATCCATGTAGTTAATCTTGAATTGGCAGCATTACAAGTGACCAGGACAATACCTGCTCTATAAAAATAAGAAACAGAAGACAACTAAGATACAAAAATGTGACATTCAATTCCAATTACAAAATACTTTAAGCAAACAATTTTATTTCATTCACATATATTATCTGCAATAATATCCATTTAATATTGGTTCTTCCAAACTGTTGCAGCACTTTGACATTAAAAGAATATTCCATCACAAGTATTGCTTGCAATAAAAATCCCAGCATGTTCTGAAATCCTTAGAATAAAAGTATTTCAATCCGATGGTGCTCCTGCATTATTCGTCAGTTCCCCACTCAATGGGTATGTTCTGATATGCAGCAAACTTCTATTGTTCGATATGGGGACGGGTATTTACTTGGCATTGTTCTCATGGAGGCAGCACTGACAGATTATAATTTTCTTCCTGTGGGTTTTGTAGTCCAGATTTTTCTCTCCTCCATTATATTGCATTAAAGATCAACAACATTCACCATTTCCTCAGTTTGAGAACCTACCATGTTAAAAAGTGACCAATTAAATTGTTGCATTGCCTTCAATTTCACAAGGACTGAACTAATCTGCTGCTTCCGACACTGATTGCAAAATTAAACCATGAATTGAGAACAAAAACAGCGGGATTTTGTACTTTCTGTTGTGGCAAGTTTGGAAATAGAGGACATTTAATCAGGTAGAAGGATGGTACCACCTACAATTCTGCTTAGAGCCAGATTAAATCCATGGTGAGAAGACTTGTACATAACTTCCCAACTTCGTTGCGAGTTAAAGTCCCTAACTGAGCAACTGGCGCACACATACATCATCCCACAACAACTGGTATTGACTCAACAGTGGGCAGGGGTGTCACCATTAAGAAATGTAACAGGCCTTCAAAGGCATTCAATGTGCAACATCAAGAAGGGGAAGCGGCGTGCTAATGGTGGTTCACTCAATCCTGGCCCGAGATCTAGCAATAATCGTAGGTTGGTTGCCATGGTAACAGAGATCATCACCTCCCAAGTGACACTGCTGCTCAGTACACCTGCTGGGTTCTGGTTAGCCAACAGCTCATGGCGAATGAAATCGCACCAGATCGGCCGCCGGTCTATTAAGTGCCAGAGGGGAGAAAGATGTAGCTGCCGACGCATGAGAGGAGCAAGGTCAGGATGACATACCCCTTGAGGGCAGTGACCTGAGGCTGGTGTTCCCCTGAAGGGAAGATGGTTGGGGCAAGCCGTTCCCTCATCAGTTCTCGAGTCAATGGCCTAGACCCTCGTCGCTTCCACAGGATTCCATCCAGAGGCTAAACAGCTGCCTATTCATCAGTGCATGCAACTTCTTCAACTCTGATTCACAGCTGGGCCTGCAGGTAAATCTGCAAAACCACTGTCCCAGAGTACAGTTTCTTTGCATAAAAGGCACATTTTCAAGCTAGGAAGTCAAGGTTAACCAATCTCTTCCAACATTTAGAACTTTTGATGTTGGAAGTCAGTCAAGTACAAAGTCGCAGCTCATCAGGAACTAAAACAAAGTTGCTGGAATAGCTCACCAAGTCTGGCAACATCTGTGATGGGGAAAAAAAAGCAGCGTTAACTCTTTGGGTGCGGTCACCATTCCGCCACTCATCAGGTTTATTACTGGAATATTAATTGAGTAGAAACTAAACAAAATTGGATAAAAGGCAGGAGATGGAGAGTGGTGATGCAAGGAAGTTTTCCATCATGGAGACCTGTTGCCAGCAGTGTTCCACAGGGATCATTGCTGGGTCTGCTTTTGGTTGTCATTTATATAAATGATTTAGATGAGAATATAGAAGGCCTGGTTAGTAAGCTTGCAGATGATACCAAAATCGGTAGTACAGTCGACAGCGAAGAGGGGAAATGCCAGTTTTAAGGAAAGGTCACCGGACCTGAAACGTTAACTTTGTTTTTTCCTTCAAAGATGCTGCCCGATTTCCTGAGCTTTTACAGCAACTTTGTTTTTGTTCATAATTTACAGCATCTGTAGTTCTTTCGGTAGTTAGGAAGGTGTTTCATTACTCAGACCTTTGAGGAGAAGAGTTGGAATGCCATGTTGAAGTTGTACAGGATATTAGTGAGGCCTCTTCTACACTGTTGTGTCCAATTCTGGTCAGTGTTCAAGGAAGGATATTATTAAGCTGGAGAGGGTTCAGAAAAGATTGACCAGGATGTTGCCAGAAATGGATGGTTTGAGATTTAAGGTGAGAATAGACTGGGGCTTTTTTCACTGGAACATAGGAGGTTGAGGGGTCACCCGATGAATGTTTATCAAATAATGAGGGATCTAGATAAGGTGAACGCCAAATGTCTTTTCCCTACTGTGGAGGATTTCAAAACTAGGGGGCATATTTTTAAGATGAGAGGAGAAAGATTTAAAAAGGAAATGAGGGGCAATCTTTTTACACAGAGGATTGTTCTAATGAGTTTTGAGAAGCTTTGTAGCTCAGGTTGAGGTTCTGGATGTGAGTTTGCTCGCTGAGCTGGAAGATTCGTTTTCAGACGTTTCGTCACCATTCTAGGTAACATCATCAGTGAGCCTCCGACGAAGCGCTGGTGTTATGTCCCGCTTTCTATTTATCTGGTTAGGTTTCCTTGGTTTGGTGATGTCATTTCCTGTTATTTTTCTCAGGGGATGGTAGATTGGCTCCAAATCAATGTGTTTGTTGATGGAATTCCGGTTGGAATGCCGTGCTTCTAGGAATTCCCGTGCATGTTTCTGTTTGGCTTGTCCTAGGATGGATGTGTTGTCCCAATCAAAGTGGTGTCCTTCCTTATCTGTATGTAAGGATACGAGTGATAGTGGGCCATGTTGTTGGATTGTTCATATGTGGAATGAACTTCCAGAGGAATTGGTGAATGTGGGTACAGTTTCACTATTTAAAAGACATCCAGATAAGTACATGAATAAGAAATGTTTGGAGGGATATGGCCGAGTGCAGGAGGCAGGCAGGACTACTTTAGTTTGGGATTATGGTCAGCAAGGACTAGTTGGACTGAAAGGTCTGTTTCGTGTTGTGTCACTCTATGATTCTATAAATACAATTTTATTTAAATGCTAGCGTTATCTTCTTTAGCATTGATCAAGGGTAGGTTATGGACAAAATAGAGCTTTGTATTTAGTCTGATCTCAGCTGTTTAAGGAGACTGGTGAAGTCTTTCTTGTCAGAAAAGTGGCCTAAAAAGTCATAAACAGGAAACAAATACAAGATTGGGTTGCCTCTTGAGGTTAACCACAGATCTATGTAAATGTCTGGCTCACATTCAGGAGGACTTTGCAATGTGTGACTTACTGGTGTTTTATACCACTACAACAATTGAATACGATGGATTTGCTTTACAAGAAAAATGGTGAAGGGCTATTTTGTTTCACTTTGTAATTTACTACACACTATCAAGGTCATTGATGTTTGACATTGAATGAATCAAATTCCATTTTAGTTGAGGAATCGAGTGGTAATATCAGGTTTGGCCTTTGAAATGACAAGTGTTATGATCCCAGTTGATGATGATACTGGACAATTCAGATCCCAGGGTGAGATAAATTTTCATTCTTTTTACTGTGGTATTCAATTACTGAAAGTGCTCACAAGCGGATGCCTATGTGTATTTTTAACAGAAGAACACAGAAAATTATTAGATTAAAACCCACCTCTTGTCCTTCTCACTGCACACGGTATAGGTGTACAAATCAAACTTAAAACTTGCGCAGCATTCCTCCAGTATAGAATCCAAGCTCACAAATAACATTATTATGTGAAGGCTGTTCAATATTGCTCTCCAGAGAGAGAAAAATGTTTTCACTTTCTATTAATGTTCTCTTATCATTATTTTAATTTTACTTGGATGGATTTCATTTTAACAGCATTGAAACCTTCATTTTTTTTAGTTTTATGAATCACAGAAACCCAGTAAGCAGGTACAGCAGGTATTAAGGAAGGCAAATGGAATTTTGGCATTTGTTGCTAAAGAAAGCGAGTATAAAAATACAAAAGAAGGTTGCTGCAACTATGCAAGGCATTAGTGAGACCACACCTGGAGCCCTGTGTACAGTTCTGGTCTCCTTACTTAAGGAGAGATGTCATTGTATTGGAGGCAGTCCAGTGGAGGTTCACCAGGATGATTCCAGAGACGAGAACCTGTCTTAAGACAGACAGAGTAGTTTCGGCCTGCATTCTCAGGTGTTCAGAAAGATGAGAAGGGATCTAATTGAGGGATATAAAATGTTCAAGCAGATTGATAAAGTTGACATGGAAAGGATGGTTCCTCATGCGGGCAATAGAACAAGAGGTCATAGGTTTAGCATAAGGGGAAGAAGGTTTAAAGAGTTGATGAAAAATTTCTATGCTGGAAGGGTCATGAATCTCTGGAATTCACTCCCTGAGAGGGCATTGGGGGGCTGTGACATTGAGCAAATTTGAAGAGGAGATAGAACGATTTTTGAGTTCATAATGGATTCAAGAATTATGGAGAGCAGGTAGGAAACTGAAGTTGCAGCAGAGATAAGATCAACCACAATCGTATCAAACAGCGGGGCTCGAGGAGCTGAATTGTCTTACTCCTCCTAGTACTTAAGTTCATTATCATTTTTGGCTTGGAGCTGTGAACTGTGAGCTGAGAGTGACCTTTGGACTGTGAGCAGCAGCTTATGTGAAAAAAGAAGAAACAATTTGATATTTGTTTCTGAGGCTAGGTCTGGAAGTTAATTGCAGGTCAATTCTTCTTCCAAGAAAACTCGATTGATGTGTCACTAACAAAGAGAAACCAATATTGAACTGTCTTTAAATCAGAAGGATTGTCCCTGCAAAAGCTACAGGACAGAGGTTTGATTGCCAACTGGTTGTCCTCCCATTATCAACTTAATCTAAGTGAAGAGGTCCTCTGTTACAAGTAATAATTAAATATCCCCCCAAAGCCTACTGAAAGGTATTTGCATAGCTCAGTGTTTTCAGAAACCAAGACAGAAGCTCAGAAATTACTGGAAACGCTCAGCAAGTCTGGCAGCATCTATGGACAGAAGTTAGAATTCACGTTTCCGATCCTGTGACACTTACTTAGAAATAAGGAATCCTGAGGAAGGGTAATCTGACCCAAAATGTTAACTCTGTTTTCTCTCCACAGATGCTGCCAGATCTGCTGGTTTTTTACAGCAACTTCTGTTTTTGTTTCTGATTTACAGCATCTGTAGATTGTTCAGATTTTAGCTTGAAGATACTATCTCATCTGACTGTGAGATTTCAGATGATGGACAAAAACAAAATTTCCGGAAAAGCTCAGCAGGTCTGGAAACGTCTGTGAAGGTAAAAAAGAGGTACGATGTCAGATCTGGTGACCCTTCCTCAGAACTGATCAGAGGAAGGGTCGCCAGATCTGAAATTTTACTTTGTTTCCTTCACAGATGCTGCTGGACCCGCTGAGCTTTTCCAGCAGCTTTGTTTTTGTTCCTGATTTACAGCATCCACAGGGCTTTCCGTTTTAAAGATCATGCAGTCTGGTTAAGTAAACTGGCCAGTTACAGTTGATTTATTTTTTTCCCTTTAATATATTCCTTAATTATATCTGTTTGTCTGTCTTTCTGTCTTTATTAGAATGGGGGCTAGAATCAAAGAAGATGATGTTTAAGTCATGGGCATTCATCAGAATACCTTTTTGCTTAACTTTCTTTTAAAAGATACATATTGTTAATAAATTGTAAAATCTTTTGTTTAAGCTATAAACCTGGTGTCTGGTATTGTTATGCACAAAGTCTGGCACTGACTTTTCAAAAAATCTGATTAGGAAACATTGGGATCAATTTTGAACGTCACCAAATACTTCATATCAATGTGTTACGAACAGAGGCAGGGAAGCTGATTTAATACGGCTGTGACTTCAGGTCATAAAATCAGTAATAACATACTTATATGAAATAAATAAAGACAGTCTATCACAATCTCTTCCTAATCAAGTTCACTTTGATTATGACATTAATTTCTCACAGTATTTGTACTTCATAAAGCAACCACATTGATATTGTCTCTAATTCAGTTAAGTGGGCAAGTTAAGGGCACTGTGACAGTCAGCCAGTGTTACTCAGAGCAGCGAATGAGAGCTCTGTGACGGGCAATCAGTGTTACCGGGAGGAGGGAGTGAGAGGCCTGTGACAGTCAGTCAGTGATTCTGAGAGGAGCGGGTGAGGGCCCTGAGGTAGTCAGTCAGTGTTACTGAGAGCGGCGGTTGAGGGCCCTGTGATGGGCAGTGTTACTGAGAGGAGGGGGTGAGAGCCCTGTGACAGTCAGTCACTGTTACTGAGAGGAGCGGGTAAGGTCCCTGTGATGGGCAGTGTTACTGAGAGGAACGGGTGAGGGCCCTGTGATGGGCAGTGTTACTGAGAGGAGCAGGTGAGCACCCTGTGACGGGCAGTGTTACTGAGAGGAGCAGGTGAGGGCCCTGTGACGGGCAGTGTTACTGAGAGGAGCGGGTAAGGTCCCTGTGATGGGCAGTGTTACTGAGAGGAACGGGTGAGGGCCCTGTGATGGGCAGTGTTACTGAGAGGAGCAGGTGAGCACCCTGTGACGGGCAGTGTTACTGAGAGGAGCAGGTGAGGGCCCTGTGACGGGCAGTGTTACTAAGAGGAGCGGGTAAGGTCCCTGTGATGGGCAGTGTTACTGAGAGGAACGGGTGAGGGCCCTGTGATGGGCAGTGTTACTGAGAGGAGCAGGTGAGCACCCTGTGACGGGCAGTGTTACTGAGAGGAGCAGGTGAGGGCCCTGTGATGGGCAGTGTTACTGAGAGGAGCGGGTAAGGTCCCTGTGATGGGCAGTGTTACTGAGAGGAACGGGTGAGGGCCCTGTGATGGGCAGTGTGACTGAGAGAAGCAGGTGAGGGGCCTGTGAAGGGCAGTGTTACTGAGAGGAACGGGTGAGCGCCCTGTGACGGGCAGGGTTACTGAGAGGAGCAGGTGAGGGGCCTGTGATGGGCAGTGTTACTGAGAGGAGCAGGTGAGCGCCCTGTGACGGGCAGTGTTACTGAGAGGAGCAGGTGAGGGCCCCGTGATGGGCAGTGTTACTGAGAGGAGCAGGTGAGCGCCCTGTGACGGGCAGTGTTACTGAGAAGAGCGGGTAAGGTCCCTGTGATGGGCAGTGTTACTGAGAGGAATGGGTGAGGGCCCTGTGACTGGCAGTGTTACTGAGAGGAGCGGGTGAGGGCACTGTGATGGGCAGTGTAATTGAGAGGAGCGGATGAGGGCACTGTGACAGTCAGTCAGTGTGACCGAGAGGAGGGCATGAGGGCCCTGTCCAGTCAGTCAATGTTACTGAAAGGAGCGGGTGAGGGCCCTGTGACAGGCAGTGTTACTGAGAGGAGGGGGTGAGAGCCCTGTGACAGTCAGTCTGTGTTACCGAGAGGAGCGGGTGAGGGCCCTGTGACAGGCAGTGTTACTGAAAGTAGGGAGTGAGGGCCCTGTCCAGTCAGTCACTGTTACTGAGAGGAGCAGGTGAGAGCCCTGTGACAGTCAGTCAGTGTTACCAAGAGGAGCGGGTGAGGTCCCTGTGACAGGCAGTGTTACTGAGAGGAGGGGGTGAGAGCCCTGTGACAGTCAGTCAGTGTTACCGAGAGGAGTGGGTGAGGTCCCTGTGACAGGCAGTGTGACTGAAAGTAGGGAGTGAGTGCCCTGTCCAGTCAGTCACTGTTACTGAGAGGAGCGGGTGAGAGCACTGTGACAGTCAGTCAGTGTTCCCGAGAGGAGCGGGTGAGGGCCCTGTGACAGGCAGTGTTACTGAGAGGAGAGGGTAAGAGCCCTGTGACAGTCAGTCAGTGTTACCGAGAGGAGCGGGTGAAGGCCCTGTGACAGGCAGTCAGTGTTACCAAGAGGAGCGGGTGAGGTCCTTGTGACAGGCAGTGTTACTGAAAGTCGGGAGTGAGGGCCCTGTCCAGTCAGTCACTGTTACTGAGAGGAGCGGGTGAGAGCCCTGTGACAGTCAGTCAGTGTTACCAAGAGGAGCGGGTGAGGTCCTTGTGACAGGCAGTGTTACTGAAAGTAGGGAGTGAGGGCCCTGTCCAGTCAGTCACTGTTACTGAGAGGAGCGGGTGAGAGCCCTGTGACAGGCAGTGTTACTGAGAGGAGGGGGTAAGAGCCCTGTGACAGTCAGTCAGTGTTACCGAGAGGAGTGGGTGAGGTCCCTGTGACAGGCAGTGTTACTGAGAGGAGCGGGTGAGAGCCCTGTGACAGGCAGTGTTACTGAAAGTAGGGAGTGAAGGCCCTGTGACAGGCAGTCAATGTTACTGAGAGGCGCGGGTGAGGGCCCTGTGACAGTCAGTCAATGCAACAGAGGAGCGGGTGAGGGCCCTGTGACAGGCAGTGTTACTGAGAGGAGGGGGTGAGAGCCCTGTGACAGTCAGTCACTGTTACTGAGAGGAGCGGGTGAGAGCCCTGTGACAGGCAGTGTTACTGAAAGAAGCGGGTGAGGGCCCTGTGACAGTCAGTCAATGCAACAGAGGAGCGGGTGAGGGCCCTGTGACAGGCAGTGCTACTGAGAGGAGAGGGTGAGGGCCCTGTGACACAGTCAGTCAGTGTTACCGAGAGGAGCGGGTGAGGGCCCTGTGACAGGCAGTGTTACTGAGAGGAGTGGGTGAGGGCCCTGTGACACAGTCAGTCAGTGTTACCGAGAGGAGCGGGTGAGGGCCCTGTGACACAGTCAGTCAGTTTTACTGAGACGAGCCGGTGATGGCCCAGTGACGGTCAGAGAATTTTATTGAGAGGAGCGGGTGAGATAAGGCTCTCACTGAAAAGCATGCATACGAGCAGAGACCTGAGTGGGAACACTGGTTTGTGTTCCCTCCAATTGAGCAGGCGGATGAATAAATTAAAAGCAAAGATCAGTGTTCTGTTCAGTTAAGGTATGCCTGGAATTAAGCTCTGACCCATGATTGGTGCATCCTACACTACATGTCAAATGCTGAGTGCTCCTGCTGGTCTGCATGACCATGTGTACAGCAGGTGCCTCTTATTGGAGCAACTGGAGCCCAGGGTCTTGAGCAACAAGTGGGAGCATTTCAAAGCATTGGTGAGTCTGACAGGTTTGTTGATAAAAACCAAAAGAACTGCATATGCTGTAAATGACGAACAAAAACAACGTTGCTGGAAAAGCTCAGGAGGCGTGGCAGCATATGTTGGAGGAGAAAACAGAGTTTAGGTTTCCAGTCTGGTGACCCTTCCCCAGAACTGATGGTGGCTGGGAAAACATCGGTTTCTATGCAGAAAATAGGGAGGAGGGTAGTGTAGGGAGTAAACAATAGGATAGAGCCCAAAGAGAGAGAAAGACAGGTGGACAGATAAAGGAGTTGCAAACAATCAGGCTGGGAGGGTGAACAGTTGTGAATGGGGACTGTTCGTCACTAACAACAGGGAATGTGTCGTGGCAGGCTGCGTGGTAACAAAGCCTGGTGTGTGGGGTAGCGGGGGCTGGGATATGGGAGAGTTTAGGCCCTAAAATTACAGACCTCAATATTGAGTCTGGAGGGCTGTCAGGTCCTCAAGTGGAAAATGAGGTGCTGTTCTTTCTGCTTGCGCTGGGCTTCAGTGGAACACTGTAGCAAGCCGGAGACAGAGGTGTTGGCCAGATTTGTTGACAGTATATGTTTCAGGGTGTTGTTTTGTGATTGAATGCAAGTTTTATCAGGAGAAACTGATAGGCTAAGTGCGTTTTCCATGCAGCAGAGGAGGCTGATCGACGTATGCAAAATTATGAGAGGCATAGATTGATTGTGAGAACCAGTAAATGAGTTTAAGTCAGAGGGCATAGATTTCAGGTGAACTGTCAGCTATTTAGAGGGGATCTGAGGCAAGTGTTTTCACCAAAAGTGATACAAACATGTAATATGCTGCCTGGCAAGGTGGAGAAGGCAGGTACGCTTGCAATATTAAAGAAGCAACAGATGAGCATTTAAAGGGCCGGCGTATGGTCGGTAATGACTCAGTGCAGGTAAATGGGATTAGTAGTTTGATGTTTGTTAGTTGGCATTGATGTTGATTAAGTGAGCGTGTTTCTGTACTGCATGACTTTATGAAGCAGGAAAGGAGATATCAGAGGTCCTGGCAAAGATTTTCAAGTCATTTCTGGCCACAGCTAAGGTGCCAGAGGACCGCTAATACTCTCAGCAGAGAGATCTCGGTGTCCATGTACACAGATCCTTGAAAGTTGCCACTCAGGTTGACAGGGCTGTTCAGAAGGCATACAGTGTTTTAGCTTTTATTAGTAGAGGAATCGAGTTCCGGAACCAAGAGGTTATGGTGAAGCTGTACAAAACTCTGGTGCGGCCGCACTTGGAGTACTGTATACAGTTTTGGTCACCGCATTATAAGAAGAATGTGGAAGCTTTGGAAAGGGTGCAGAGGAGATTTACTAGGATGTTGCCTGGTATGGAGGGAAGGTCTTATGAGGAAAGGCTGAGGGAATTGAGGCTGCTTTCATTCGAGAGAAGAAGGTTGAGAGGTGACTTAATTGAAACATATAGGATAATCAGAGGGTTAGATAGGGTGGAAAGGGAGAGCCTTTTTCCTAGGATGGTGACGGCGAGCACGAGCGGGCATAGCTTTAAATTGAGGGGTGAAAGATATAGGACAGTTGTCAGAGGTAGTTTCTTCACTCAGAGAGTAGTAAGGGTATGGAACGCATTGCCTGCAGCGGTAGTACATTCGCCAACTTCAAGTACATTTAAGTCGTCATTGGGCAAGCATATGAACATACATGGAATAGAGTAGGTTAGATGGGCTTCAGATTGGTACGACAGGTCGGCACAACATCGAGGGCCGAAGGGCCTGTTCTGTGCGGTAATGTTCGATGTTCTATAGATGTGTTGTCTTTGGGCTTTGTATTTTGACAAAAGGTTAAGTCATAACATGAGAGCCCACAGTGTTGGAGGTAGCATATTAGCATGGATACAGATTGGTTCATAGGCAAGAAACAGCAATTGGAGATAAAGGGTTCTTTTTCAGTTTGGTGACCCATGACCAGTGGGGTTCTACAGGAATCGGCGGTGGGACTACAACTGTTTACAACATATATTAGTCATTTGAAGGAAGGAGGGTGGATCCTGACAAGTAGTTCAGAGGGGATAGATTTTGAGATGAATTCTAAGTTAAAATGTTTGAGTCAGCGAGTGAGTGATTAAGTCTGGAAGGGTGAGGAACCAAATGGCATGTAAGACAGAAGTGAGTTTGATATGGTTAAATAGAATGTATTTCATTAATGTGGGCAGTGTATAGAATAAGACGGATGAGCTGAGTGTACAGACAGGCATGTGGGAGTATTATATCATAGCTAAAACTGAGGCGTGGTTGAAAGATGGGCATGATTGGCAGCTCATCACTTGTCGTTTTCGGGTATTCAGACCAGATAGAGAGCAGAACAGACAGAAGAGTGGGCCATGTAAAGAAGGTGGGTCACAATATTGAACAAGGAATCAATGAAGAAGGATTATAACTTGGAAGGATCACAAAGCAAAGTTATATGGAAGGAGGCAACAAACATAAAAAGGGCAAGCTTACTGTTGTGTGCTCCTGAACAGTCTGAGAGATACAGGATTGAAATATAATTAAATTTCAGACAAGGGTAAGAATAATAAGGCCGTAATAGGGGACTTTAACTATCCAACCACTCACTGGAATAGTTTAAGTTTGCAAGGTAGGAAGGGAGCAAAATACTTGAGTTGCATTGCATTCGGGGGCGGGGGCGGGGGAGGGGGGAGGGGGGGCGGGGTGTGCACAGTTCTGGACCTAATATTTGGTAGTGAATCCAGGCAGGTCGAAGGCATATCAGTAGGAGGTTTGTCCAAAGCCAAACTCTGTCGTCACGCGGGTGCCAGCAGTCACTTCCCCGAGAGCAGACCCTGCGATGTTGACAATTGCTGGCCAAGATAGAGGCGAGAGAAGCAGTTGCAACAGCTGGCAAATATCCACTCTGACTTTCATGTCAGTAATTGTCACTGTCTAATTCCTCACTTCAAGGTGAGGTGAGATACTCATGAGACCTAAATACTCGCACAAAGGCCTTTTGTTGCACACTAGTGAAACTCATCTCTCACCGTTGAAACCTTTGATGGAAAACTGGATTTTTTTTCTCAAAGCCAAGTATTTCTTTCTAATCTTGTCATAGTTTTTCCAACTGATCCAGCACTGCCCACATCATCCAGAAAGGCTGGGAATATTTAGCCCACTGTTAGCTTCACTGATATTTTTACAGTAAATCCAGGCCATCATGGACTACCAGAACACATGACCAAAAAGTCCCAGCTATATCTCTCTGTTTGTGATGTTTATTAAGGGCTAAACAGGGAAACTGTCTTTGAAGGACTGGACAAAAAAATGTTGGATTCAACAAGTTAACAACATTACTGTTTTGCCTTCATGTAATATACTTGCAGTGCAATCAAATATTTCAGACAGAATCAATTAAAGATCTACTAAGGCAACCTGAACAGGTCTATCCAGTTGTTGATTCAATCAGATTTGGGACCTTTGGCCTTTGACAAACCAAACAATGACCATTATAGAATGGGTTGGTAATTCTTTATTATCTACAAGATTTAGGGACAACAAATTGTCATAGTGGCATAAACTCTATAAATGGAAAGTAGAGTTTTCATTTCTGTCGAGTTTAACAAGGTTTAAGATTGATAGCTTAATCTGTATTAGGCTGACTCTTGAATAACATTACCAAAGAAAGTTTCAACATATTTGCCCCCAAAAAAGTCAGATATTTTGTATATATAAATCCAGGAAATAGTGGAGATGTACAGCAGATTAATCAGCAAGAAAAAATATGTTGATCCTTCATTTTTTTTATTCATTTGTGGGATGTGGGCGTCACTGGCTGGCCAGCATTTCTTGCCTATCCCTAGTTTCCCTTGAGAAGGGGGTGGTGAGCTATCTTCTTAAACCATTGCATTCCTCCTGCTATGGGTTGACCCACAATGCTATTTGGGAGGGAATCCCAGGTTTTTGGCCCAGCAACAGTGAAGGAACAGCCCTTTCATTAAGTTATCATCTCTTGCGTTTTCAGCATATAGAATACTGCCAAAAACAGACACAATTTGCCACAGCTTTCCACTTTGCACTCATCAGGACAAATGCAAGAATGCTAAGTTTCAAAGGATCATAATTTATAGCACAGAAGAAAAGGGCTGATCGATTGACAAGTTGACTCTAACTAGTCCAAGTGTTACCGCGCTATTGGGTAATTTTAAAATAGTGCAGAAATTGGACAAATCACTTGGTTCAGGAGAAAGCACCTGTGAATGTAACTAGGTCGCATCTAGCTCGAACGAATAAGATACATTACAAGATTAACCAATTAAATTGTTTTTTAGTGCAGCTACTGACACACACTTCGGATTCTTTGGTAAGCAATGCCCCAATCACAGAATCACATCTAATGCCATGTGAAACAAAATGTCTGCTAACAAGTAGCTGATCAAATTAAACATGTTCTTTCAGCCATTCACAATAGGCTTGTGCTCACGCTCAATCAGCCTACGCTTGCAAGACCCAAAGGCGGCCAGAGTCAGGACAGCAATCCGAACATTGATAGCCATGTAAAACTCTATGCCGTCAGGTTACGCTCAGAGAAGAAAATAAAACAGAATGTGTGGAAAAGTGGTCACACAAGAATGGAAGCAAGAAAATCCCTACAACACTCTGAAAGGCACAGGCAGGAACCACCATGGGTGGCACTATAAAATCAAGTCAACACAAAGAGGAGACATGAGAGTCATTTGGCAGAAAATATAAAAAACAACAAGCTTTCTCCAAATATCTATCAAGAAGGGCAAACAAGACACCACCACAATTAGGAGTAAGGTGAAAAAGTGGCAGCATTATTACTTTCAGACTTCTGCATACATGCAACAAACCAAAAGAATTTGAAATAACAAGGCAGAGGTTTTGGCGAAATGGCATCAGACCCAGTTCTAGATATTGGTAGTCCTCACACTGACTGGATGAAAAGACAATATAGACATTTTCTAATCAACCTGTTACACACCTCTGGAGCAGGTGAAACTTAAACTTGTTGGTCTAAAGACAGGGACACTATCACTGCACCACAAGGGTCCTGTGAAGACACAATGTAACAAACACACACAAGTAATACCTAGGTGCTACATAATTTGTCGCAAAATGTTAAGAAACAATTAGAAAGATCAGGGAACACTGGCCTCTATTACAAGGGGAACTGAAAAAAGGTGGGAATTCTAGCTGCCCCAATATACAGCAGGGTATAGTTTTGACCTCCTTCCTTCAGGATATGTTTATATTGGAAGCAGTTCAAAAGAACATTCTTTATGTTGATTCTTAGGGTGAGGACTTGACTACGTGGAAAGCCTGAGCAAGTTAGGCCTTAACTCATTGGCGATTAGAAGAATAAGAACTGGTCTTTTTGAAACCCAAGATTCTGAGAGGTCTTAACGGGTTGGATGCCGAAAGGATTCCAGGACTAGGCATACTGTTTAAAATTAAGGGGTCTCCTATGTAAAATAGGATGAAAAGAAAATGTTCTCAGTCATCAGTTTGGAATTCTCTGGCCCAGCTCGCAGTGGAGGCCAGGTTCCTGACTAATTCCAGGTTGCCTAACAGATTTTAGAGTTCTGGAGTTGAGGGCTACGGAAGGCAGGCAGGAAAGTGGAGTTAAGGCCCAATCAGATCAGCCATAACACTGAAAAATTCAGCAGGGTCAAGGGATAAATGGCTTACTCCTATTTCTAAGATCGATTTGGGCTTTGACTGAAGTGCCATTAAAAATCACCGATTCAATATTTGCAGTGGTGACTAGAGAAAATGTTTAAGTAAAAATGTGACTTTATATTTAAGATATTGAAGTTGCACATGGATTTGCAAGGCTATATCAAGGTTCTTAAATCTTGAGAGGAAGCAATTCACTTTGTCACTTTGGTTCCCTGCAAGCATTATCCACAATTCGCCCCACTCCATTTTCCCTTCTCTACAACTCTACACTTTTTTCAGCTTTGTGTAAATAAATTCCTTAATGGAACTTGCTACAGACTGTGCTTCTAATAGTCTAACCCTGCCACCTACAGAGACTTTCGAGTCGGTGTATGAGAACTGTTGAGTATGTGTGTCTTTATTTCTGTGCAGCCATTTAAATTATAACATTTATTCTACCTTGTTTCTGTGTCAGTTCTCACGACACATGCTGAATTTCGTCTGCCACACTAGATTTTGCATCTGGTATAAAGTATTTCGTTCCTCATTCCATCTTACAGGAAAGATGTGAATTAATGGATGGATCCCAAAGCAAGAAATCAAGGTTGATTCTTACAATGAGTTTCAGAGACAGTAGGAACTGCAGATGCTGGAGAATCTGAGATGACAAGGTGTACAGCTGGATGAACACAGCAGGACAAGCAGCATCAGAGGAGCAGAAAAGTTCATGTTTCAGGCCGAAACCAATCAGAAGAATGGTCTAGGCCCAAAACATCAGCCCTCCTGCTCCTCTGATGCTGCTTGGTCTGCTGTGTTCATCACCTCTACACCTTGTTATCTCTCTTTTTTCTAAGAAGTGCTGATTTGTCGGAGCAATTTCTGGTTGTGAGGCTTTAATGTCTCTGAAAAAGATTCATGAGGGACCCTTAATGGAAAATAAATATCAGAGATTTATTGGGTTGGGCAAATTCCCTCAAGAATAATGCCAACTGCATGGACACGATTCCCATTCCAACTGAGGTAGATCTGGAATCTGCCTCCTCAGTCTGTCCCTAAAAGTGAAAGGGAATAGCAAACCACTGCTGGTTAAAAATAAGATTGTCAAGAAAATTGCTCAGGATCAAGCATCTGCAGATAATGAGCTTAAAACTTGCCTTAAAGCAATCCACACATCAATGATTGGAAGAACGAAATGAAAGAAAACAGATAGAGGAGGCTCTTGGTTCCAGAATCAAACAGAAACTGATGAAAGGCTTGGAAGGAATGGCTAGCTAAAGCAACGGTCTGCTACTATCAAAAACACTGCACTTTTAAGAAGCTACTAAGCCAGAATTAGGTTATTTTTAAACACACAATTAGTCTTCAACCCTTATTTCCCAAATATTGAGTGGGCAGTGCCGTGGATAAGTGGTTAGTTGTGCTGCCTCACAGCGCCAGGGACCTGGGTTCGATTCCCCACTTCGGCAGCCGTCTGTGTGGAGTTTGCACGTTCTCCCCATGTCTGCGTGGGTTTCCTCTGAGTGCTGCGGTTTCGTCCCACAGTCCTAAGGCATGCAGGTAAGGTGGATTAGCTGTGGGATGTGCAGGATGACAGGCATAATGTAGGGGGATAAATCTGGATAGGCTGCTCTTTGGAGGTTCGGCGTGGACTCGATGGAGCAAATGGTCTGCTTCCACACTAAGGATTCTATGACTGCTGCATGAACTGAGCTCTACCTTGAACGTAATATTCAGTCATACATTTGATCTACTGCTTTGCTCTGTGCCATGGTTCGCACACTGTGAAAACTGTATGAAATGCAATGCAAATGCAACACAAATGCTTTTCACAGTGTGTTAAACTCCAGAGACATGAAATTCAAATAAACAAAATCTCTCTCTCGCTCAACAGGCATCTACATGAAGGAAACAACCCCTGCACAAGAACTCAGGCTTTAATCAGCTAATAACCATGATATGTAACACCTTCCTCCTCCCCCATGTTTATGCATCAATTTGTTAATTCCATAAAAACAACATGCTTGGTTCTTGCAGACAGATACAACCCCACTTCACAGTCATTCTGCCTTTGGGTACAAATTTCACTCAAAAATTAATTCAGCATCTTTTTCGTTTATCCTGAAACTGCAATAAAAGCCAAAAACATCCTCTTTGACAATTCCCCTTTTTAACATGATAACAAGACCTTATTCTACTAATTCAAAAATTGTTGCCATAGAGAGGCCAAGGGCAGGAGGTCAGGAAATGAAATGTCAGTTCAATCAATCCAGGTACCTGACAGCAAATGGATGCTCGTATAAGCATCATCCACTCTCTGGTCCAACTTTACAATGCTGTGAATAAGGCACTCTTGTTAATCCATACTATATGGATTTCTTTCACTAAATTAGCAGTGGAAATTAGGCCACAGTAAAAGGTCAGCAAAACTAATTACAAACTCTCAGGCATATGAATAATTCATGCAGTCGATGGTCAAATGCTACTAAGTTCCAGAAAATTGAGAAAACTCCCATAAATTGTGGCCCCAATTGTTTGGCTGGAAACCATGGCCAGAACAGGTTTCTTGCATTTCTCCACAGTAAATACTACTTCAAAACAATTAGAACAATGATAAATGGAACACACATGTATTCGATCAATGTATTTAAAACTGGTGAATAACTATCCTCCTCAATTAAAAGCTGGATAGGTTTATGGGGTTTAAAGCAGAGTCTATTTAAGAATGACCACTGTATTTACTTTCAGCTGTTCGAATATATAAGAGAATCATTACATGTTTAATTTCTCAATTTAAACAAAGACATGGCACTCCACAGCAGGATATGCTCTCTGTAAATTGTGACAGGCATCTCTGGTAATTAACTAAAACACAAATCAACTATTCCACTGACTTTTCCCAACATTTGAACACACTTTGTAGTTCTCTATAAACTTAACATAAATGTACTTTGACTTTTACTGCTGTTGTATGTTCATAAAATTCCATTATGCGTGGCACTAACACAGTTTTCAACCTGCTTAGAAACGGATCAACAACACATTGAAGTATGTAAGAGAATGTGTGCTGTGGTATTAACCACTGCATCAACAGAAATTAAACGCAAAGTGAATAACATGGAATGAAGAACTAAATATTAGGCCATTAGATAAAATCATGTTTTTCTTACTATACCTGTTCAATTTTTCTTAGCAACTCCTGCAAGCTGAAGTTCAGGCCATTCATCATTATGTCTCACCTTGACACAGCCGACATCTTTCTGCAATAGGTTGTCCCATTACTGCTGTTGTGCTGCAGTTTTACATCTTCAAGAAGATTACCTCCTGTTTTAACCTGTCCTCATGTTTCTCTTACACACTAAATCCATCAGATTGTGGTTTACATATTAGCAGTTTCACACATCCATCAATTCAAAAGAACTCGTCCAAAGATACCCAGATCCAGGGTGCTCAGTAGTCTTTTGCGGCTTTCAGCCATCTTCCATTGTGCTTTCTTCGTCCCAGGCAGTTCTCACCCTAAAGTTCAGTCAAAGACTTTGCTAGTTCTCGCTTCTTCCAACAGCCCAGCTGTTTTTCCTTTAACGTACCCAATTTTGGGGTCCGTCTGAATCAAACAGTTGGTCTAAACCGCTGGCAATTTGGAAGTCAAAAATAACTGACCGATCGTCACATAAGAAATTTTTAAAAAGGACTTTCTGCGCAAAGGTAAGAAAACCAATCCTCGAAGGGAGTCTATTGTAAACATATAACCAAACAGTGACATCAAATGGGACTTCAGTCCCCAGGGCAAGGAAGACCACAGCAAAATACCAGACCACTCCCAATGATCTGTAAATTAATGTGTTCATGTACAAGTCCCTCAGATTTATTACCATCTTTGCTACAGGCTGAGAGTTCAGAGATCTGTGCCCATCAGTTCCACTGTGCTTCTCTACCTCATACTACAGATCACTGCACTGCCTAGTTGAGTTGATACAATGTAGCCCTGGAACTATTTTGTCACAAATCAATAAGGCACTTTCATCACAACAGGAGCAGATTCAATGCTGTCAGTTATTTCAATGCCCTCTCATTTTTGAATGGTTTTTTGTTACTTCATTATTATGTGTTACTGCTTTAGTGCATCAGCAGCCAGGTAACCAACAAATTCTCTGATGTATCACTGGCAATTATGGACTTTGGACCAGGTTCATTAATGCTTTGATTTTTCTCTCTCCTTCTACTTTCAGGAATCCCAGTGTTTCTTTGCCTTCCAACTGACCTACCAGTGTTCAAGGATATTGTTTTCCATACAGCAAGATATTATTTTCAGAATTATACCCCCAAAATATAATCTAGCAATTTAACACAAGAAATTCAACTGGCATACGCCAGCGAGAGTTATCACATTCGTAACCCTTATGACAATTGTTTGTAGATTCTCCACATCCTCTCAGCATTGTCTGGCCAATACTTTCCTCCATTTACTGTGTTAACAGCAAAGTCACAAAGTGAAATTATATTCTATTTGTGTCAAATTTCAGAAGGACAATGGATTCAATGGTAAAGAAATACTAACTCAAATACAGCAGCTATAGATAATCAGATTAACCTTCCAACCAAAGCAGAGCAACAACCAAACGACAGACTGCCAAACTATACACCCAAAACAACAGCAAATTCAAAATAAGAAAAGCCATGATTAAACTGCTCTCATGAGAATGCACTTGATAACTGCACTCGGATACAGGGAAAAATGCCAAGCCTGGAGGAAAAGCGCAGCATACCCATAAGGTAAACTCAGGTTGCTGAAGGCATGCTTCACAAGAAATAAATTAAAGAAATTTTGGCTTTGCTGCTGGCAAACACAGCAAATGGCTGGTGAAAACAAATGAGACGTTTCTGAGGGAAGGCTCAACTTCAAAAACATGTGCTCTAAAGAATCAACATGACAAAACAAAATCAGAAAATCAGATGACACCAAAAACAGAACTTGCTGGCAAAGCTCAGCAGGTCTGGCAGCATCTGTGAACAAAAATCAGAGTTCACGTTTTGGGTCGGGTGACCCCTCCTCAGAACACAACCCTCTTGTTTGTCCGTTTCTATGCATAATGCAAAATGTAAAACAGTTGTCTAATTGCAAAGATTTTCATCATGTTTTAGTATTTCAGCCAGAACATACAGCTTATTAGATGATTAAATTGGTCTTTCATGACAAGCCTGCTCATAAAGTTGTGTCTAAACTGCAGTGGGTAATCACTTCGGCAATGCTGGATGTGTCAAAATGCTGCTTGGCCTTCGGTGTCCATCCAGCTCCACACTCTCGGATTCTGCAGCATCTGCAGTTCCCATTATCACTGATACAATTTTGTGACTTACCCATTTTCAAACCAAATATTTCAGAAGATATTCTAGACAATAGAAGAAATCTGTTAAATTACTTTATGTTGAATCTTTCAGGGTAATACTAAGAGTATGTTTTTGCATGTTACAGTTTTCAAATCAGATGCACAGCAACAGGATGCCTCCAAGTATTTCTAAACAAGACAGATGTGATTTTTTGTGGTGGCACAGAAGCAGAACAGTTGTTGCCAGTCTCCAAAAGTCTATTACTTTAGCATATCAGAGTGTCCGGGGTAATCTCACAGCATACTCATGACAAGATCACTCTCAAAGCCACACACAAATCAAATCTAATTCTAGACGGATTCTTCTCTTTACTTCTATTTATTTTAAAGCAAACATTTGTACAGGAAAGAATTTTACAATCAGACTGTTTGAATCAACTGCTTTAGAAAAAGGCCGACAACAAACACACAGCACGCAGTTCTGAGCAAATTATTGAGGGTCTGTCTACCAGTCCTAACTATTTCTTCATGAGGACCATAAATCTTTTTGAATCCTTATATTTCCTTGTCGACCTTGTCAGCATTTCATGATAAAGTACATATAAATGCTTAAAACAAGTCAAAATCCTGGAATTCCCTCCCTAATGTCATCGCGAGAGTAGCTATATCACATTGCATGCAGCGGGTTAAGAAAGCAACTCACCACCACTTTCTCAAGGGCGACTCAAGACAGGCAGTGATGTCCATATCGCAAAAGTGAATAAAAATTGTATATTGAAATAAAGATACACAATAGTAAGTCTCACCTCAGGTGAGGAAACTACTGGAAGCAATTCTGTGGGACAGAATCAATCCACACTTGGAAAGGCAGGGCAGTCACGGTTTTATTGAGGGGAGGCCATGTCTGAATAACTTGATTGCATTTTTTGAAGAAGTAACCAGGTGTGTACAAGAGGGGATTACATTTGACATAATCTACTTGGACTTCAGCAAGGCTTTTGTCAATGTCCCACATGGGAGACTAATAGTGAATAGCCCAAGGGATCTGACGAAATTTGGCTACTCGGATCCAGAATTGGTCGAATGTCAAAGCACAGAGGTTGATGATTGCTTGGTGTTTTGGTGATTGGAATTCTGTGTTCAGCGCAGGGATCAATGTTGGACTTATTGCTGTTTGTGTTATTTATAAACGATTTAGATATCTACATAGCAAGGCGGATCAGTTAGTTTGCAGATGGTGCAAAAATTGGTGGAGTAGTCATTCATGAGGAGGTTAGCTTTAGATTACAGGAGAATATAGATAGGCTAATCAGCAGCAAATGGAATTCAATCTGGATACACGTGAGAGAATGCACTTCAGCAGGACAAATAAGGAATAGGAATATATGATGAAAGGTGGAAGCACTGAGGATCCCAGGGATTTTGATATACATGTACACCAGTCCCTTAAGGTATCAGGTCGGGTAGATAAAGTAATGAAGAAGGCATAAGGGACACTTACCTTTACTAACTAAGGCATTGAGTTTAAGAGTAGGGTGGTTATGCTGGAACTATGCAAAACATTGTTTAGGACACAGCTAGCGTAATGGGCACAGGTCTGGAATCCACGGTGAAGGGTTGGTGGGGATGTCACTGCACTGGAGAAGGTGCAGGGGAGATTTATCAGGTGCTGTCCAAGGTGAAGAGTTTTTGAAATGAAGGAAGAATGAACAGTCTAAAGTTGTTTTCCATACAACAGAACAGATGAAGGGAGAATATGATTGAAATGTATAAAATTATGAGAGGCATAAACAGAAAGAAACTTTTCGCTTTGGTGCAGGGATCAATGACTGGTCACGTAGATTTAAGGTAAGGGGCAAGAGATTCAGAAGGGATGAGAGGAAAAATGTTTTTACCAAGAGGGTGTAGGAATCTGGAACTCACTGCCAGTAAGGGTGGCTGAGGCAGAAACCCTCGTAAGATTTACGAAATAAAAGGGGATACTTGCTATGCCAAGGCATACAAGGCAAATGGTACAAATGCCGTAAAATGGAATTAGAATAGTTAGGTGGCTGTTTTTCACAGGCACAGTGCCAAAGGTTCCTTTCCTGAGCTAGAGGCCTCTGTGAGACAATAACCAATTCATAAGCATAATAGGTAGTTCATAATATCAATAACTTTGGTTAAAGATATTGGCTGAGAAATTCAAATTCGATTGCCTAACATGACCATTTCTGGGAAATAGCTCAGAATGACTCCCAAAGTGAGCAGTGAATAAAGAAAAGGATTTAATCTAATTACCATTAGATACTGTTTCAACAAATCTCCTGTGCTGTGTTAAAAACCTGCCTGCCCTGCCCAAAATCCACAAGCCTGCCTGCCTGGGTCGACCCATTGTCTCAGCCTGTTCCTGCCCCACCGAACTCATCTACACCTATCTGGACTCCATTTTCTCCCCCTTGGTCCAGGAACTCCCCACCTACGTCCGTGACACCACCCACGCCCTCCACCTCCTCCAGAACTTCCAATCCCCTGGCCCCCAACACCTCATTTTCACCATGGACGTCCAGTCCCTACACACCTGTATTCCGCATGCAGATGGCCTCAAAACCCTCCACTTCTTCCTGTCCCGCAGGCCTGACCAGTCCCCCTCCACCGACTGCCTCATCCGCCTAGCCAAACTCGTCCCCACCCTCAACAACTTCTCTTTCGATTCCTCCGACTTCGTACAGACAAAGGAGGTGGCCATGGGTACCCGCATGGGCTCAAGCTATGCCTGCCTCTTTGTAGGTGACATGGAACAGTCCCTCGTCCGCACCTACACAGGCCCCAAACCCCACCTCTTCCTCTGTTACATTGATGATTGTATCGGCGCCGCCACTTGCTCCCCAGAGCAGCTCGAACAGTTCATCCACTTCACCAACACCTTCCACCCCAACCTCAAGTTCACCTGGACCATCTCCAACACATCCCTCACCTTGCTGGACCTCTCAGTCTCCATCTCAGGTAACCAGCTAGAAACTGATGTCCATTTCAAGCCCACCGACTCCCACAGCTCCCTAGAATACACCTCCTCCCACCCACCCTCCTGCAAAAATTCTATCCCCTATTCCCAATTCCTCCACCTCTGCCGCATCTGCTCCCAGGATGAGGCATTCCACTCCCGCACACCCCAGATGTGCACGTTCTTCAAGGACCGCAACGTTCCCCCCGCAGTTGTCGAGAACGCCCTTGACCGCGTCGCCTGCATTTCCTGCAACACGTCCCTCACACCCCGCCCCCGCCACAAGAGGATCCCCCTCGTTCTCACACACCACCCCACCAACCTCCGGATACAACGCATCATCCTCCGACACTTCCGCCATCTACAAGCCGACCCCAGCACCCAAGCCATTTTTCCATCCCCACCCTTATCTGCCTTCTGGAGAGACCACTCTCTCCGTGACTCCCTTGTCCGCTCCACAGTCCCTCCAACCCCACCACACCCGGCACCTTCCCCTGCAACCGCACGAAGTGCTACACTTGCCCCCATACCTCCTCCCTCACCCCCATCCCAGGCCCCAAGATGACCTTCCATATTTAGCAGATGTTCACCTGCACATCTGCCGATGTGGTATACTGTATCCATTGTACCCGGTGTGGCTTCCTCTACATTGGGGAACCAAGCGGAGGCTTGGGGACCGCTTTGCAGAACACCTCCGCTCGGTTCGCAAGAAACAACTGCACCTCCCATTCGCAAACCATTTCCACTCCCCCTCCCATTCTTTAGATGACATGTCCATCATGGGCCTCCTGCAGTGCCACAATGGTGCCACCTGAAGGTTGCAGGAACAGCAACTCATATTCCGCTTGGGAACCCTGCTGCCCAATGGTATCAATGTGGACTTCGCAAGCTTCAAAATCTCCCCTTCTCCCAATGCATCCCAAAACCAGCCCAGTTCTTCCCCTCTCCACAGTGCATCCCAAAACCAGCCCAACTTGTCTCCGCTTCCCTAACCCGTTCTTCCTCTCACCCATCCCTTCCTCCCACGTCAAGCAGCACCTCCATTTCCGACCTACTCCCTCATCCCGCCTTCTCGACCTCTCCGTCTTCTCTGAACTGACCTACCCCCTCCCTACCTCCCCACCTATACTCTCCTCTCCACCTATCATCTTTTCTCTCCATCTTCAGTCCGCCTCCCCCTCTCTCCCTATTTATTTCAGAACCCTCACCCCATCCCCCTCTCTGATGAAGGGTCTGGGCCCGAAACGTCAGCTTTTGTGCTCCTGAGATGCTGCTTGGCCTGCTCTGCTCATCCAGCTTCACACTTTGTTATCTTGAATTATCCATGTAATGGATTATAAAGTAATTTGAATGAAAGATAGAGCATAACCCAGGAATATGGGTATAAATTACATAGTTGAGATTATGTTACGAATACTGAGATTTATAAAGCTTTCCCTGGACAAAGAATTCACTGAGCATGTTGGTCACAAATCTGTAAATATTTTTAAGCCACTCAACTCAGAATCACACTGTGTGCTGAACTAAATCTTTTCATATTTTTGACACACGCAATGCAATTCATCAAAAGATATTGCTTTCAGCAGAAACACACATGGCTGTAAAAATTGCACAGCTCTTCATAAAAGTCAGTCAACTCACTATATCTCCTTGAACATAATGAAAACTTGACTGAAATCATCTGTATTACACAAGAGCTAATTAGAAGCCGAACTCTGGCAGCTCCTGTTCATATGACAGCACCACACAATTAATAAAACAGCTCCACAAAGTGTTCACTGTCAAAAGACCGAGATTAGTACTGAATGGCCCGGGTAACTGGAGGTCGAGTCCAGAATTTTAACTCATTGTACGAGTCAAGGTTGCGCTTGGTTATATAAATTAATGTTATGATTGGAACAGCGTAGTTTCTCTAACTGTGTGTGACTGAAATTAATCAGAGCTAACATTTCAGGTCCAGTGACTGTTCCTCAGAACTGGGCCCGAAACTGGGCAATAACCGGCTCATTGTTGCTCATTTTGGGATCCATCAGGGCCAACGTAGCTTCTAACTTTCAT
Source organism: Stegostoma tigrinum (assembly GCF_030684315.1). Taxonomy (NCBI): domain Eukaryota; kingdom Metazoa; phylum Chordata; class Chondrichthyes; order Orectolobiformes; family Stegostomatidae; genus Stegostoma; species Stegostoma tigrinum. The sequence goes on along the minus strand of NC_081375.1, from coordinate 57,288,571 downwards.
ACAATTTTGGTCCAAACACAGACAAAAGAATGGTTTTCCAAGGCTGACAGAAAAGTAACTCACCTTGACATCAAGAAGCCTTCCGAAAACTGAAGTCCATGGGAATCAGGTGGGAAATGGTCTTGAAGATATAGACAGCAAAAGGCAGGATGGTTGTGGTTGCTGGAGATCAATCAGCTCAGTACCAGGTCATCGCTGCAAAGTTCCTCAGTCTGACCAGCTTCAGCTGCTTTATCAATGAACGTAACTCCTTCACAAAGTCAGAAGTGGGTATAGGCACTGATTACTGCAGTCCATGTCCATATGCAGCAAGGCCTGGGCAAAGTTCAGGCTAGGGCTGACAAGTGGTAAGAATTATGCATTACAAAAAAATGTCAGGCAATGACAATCTCCAGTAAGGGAGAATCTAAATCTCTTTACTTGACAAAAACTTGACAAAGTTGCTAGAAAAGATCAACAGGCCTGACAGCATCTGTGAAGAGAAATTGGAATTAACATCTCAGGTCCGGTGACCCTTCCTGAGATATATATTCGAAAGTGCTGAATTTAGAGGCCAACAGAGACAAAGCAAGGTAGCTCTTTCAGGAGCCAGTACAGACAGGCTGGGACAAATGGCCACCTTCTATACTGTCAAATTCTATGATTCCTCAGTTCAGAAATATTAGAATTTGATTGTGATGCAGGATAATGGAGGCGAAGTTGATCACCAAAAAAAAATTGCTGGTGGCAATTTCATTTGCAGTTCTGAAAGATAAATACTTGCAATTCCAAGAAATAAATCACAGAAGACACGGACTTACCTACTACAATGGAATATGTCAACGTGACAACTGATAAATGTAACAGCTCTTCTCCCTCCCAGCAATTTACACCTTTTTGATGATTTCTGTAATAATCAGCAGTTTCTACATAACTTGCTCAAAGACTCCAAAATAATACTTGCTTTCATCTAAATTCTACAAGCTAGTATTTGGAGCAAAAAAATACAAATATTTATAAACAATACTGTCACGTGCTGTCGGTAGCTGCGCACTGTTAAAGGTCAGGCCATTAGGTAATTTCGTTACCATATAAACTCGCTCCTGATTTTATAGATAACACAATCTCTTCAAGGCAAGCCTGACCAAATATTATTAAATGGTCCTGCTAATATTGCAGCTTCATGATTGTTTATTTTGAAGATTACTGAACTGATACAATGGGTCAGAATAAATTTCTACTCAGGCAATTGTAAAAATTCACTTTTTCACAGGAACTGAGAATATCTTGGCAATAGGGAGAATAACATGTTCATTCTAATTTTCTCTTTCTCAGGCTCCTGGGCCTGTTTCTTTCTATTTCAGGCAATATGCAATTGGAGGGAATTCATTAAGGGATTGGTTCACGATCTCAACACCAAATGGCATCAAAGGGTGGCATTTAGAACAAGAATACAGGTAGTGTTTTGTGTTTTGCAATGATAGAACATAGAACATAGAACAGTACAGCACAGAACAGGCCCTTCAGCCCACAATGTTGTGCCGACCATTGATCCTCATGGATGCACCCTCAAATTTCTGTGACCATATGCATGTCCAGCAGTCTCTTAAATGACCCCAATGACCTTGCTTCCACAACTGCTGCTGGCAACGCATTCCATGCTCTCACAACTCTCTGCGTAAAGAACCTGCCTCTGACATCCCCTCTATACTTTCCACCAACCAGCTTAAAACTATGACCCCTCGTGCTAGCCATTTCTGCCCTGGGAAATAGTCTCTGGCTATCAACTCTATCTATGCCTCTCATTATCTTGTATACCTCAATTAGGTCCCCTCTCCTCCTCCTTTTCTCCAATGAAAAGAGACCGAGCTCAGTCAACCTCTCTTCATAAGATAAGCCCTCCAGTCCAGGCAGCATCCTGGTAAACCTCCTCTGAACCCTCTCCAAAGCATCCACATCTTTCCTATAATAGGGCGCCCAGAACTGGACGCAGTATTCCAAGTGCGGTCTAACCAAAGTTTTATAGAGCTGCAACAAGATCTCACGACTCTTAAACTCAATGCCCCTGTTAATGAAAGCCAAAACACCATATGCTTTCTTAACAACCCTGTCCACTTGGGTGGCCATTTTAAGGGATCTATGTATCTGCACACCAAGATCCCTCTGTTCCTCCACGCTGCCAAGAATCCTATCCTTAATCCTGTACTCAGCTTTCAAATTCGACCTTCCAAAATGCATCACCTCGCATTTATCCAGGTTGAACTCCATCTGCCACCTCTCAGCCCATCTCTGCATCCTGTCAATGTCCCGCTGCAGCCTACAACAGCCCTCTACACTGTCAACGACACCTCCGACCTTTGTGTCGTCTGCAAACTTGCTGACCCATCCTTCAATTCCCTCGTCCAAGTCATTAATAAAAATTACAAACAGTAGATGTTGATGTTGCCAATAGGATTTTAACAGAACAGCATGCTTGGATGCCATCACAAAATATACATACATAGTTCTTACTTTAAGCAAACAATTTATACCTGAAGCTGTTTCCAAAGTTCTCACCTTCTGCTTCATATTATCGAGTTGGCAGGAATCCTAGAACTAGGATTAGAACTAGAGGCACTTCAACCTGGGGACAGCTATATTGTCAATTGACACCAGAGTCATAGAATCATACAGCAACGGAGTAGAACTGTACCTGCATCTACCAATTCCTCTGGCAGTTCATTCCACAAGCGAACTACCCTCTGTGTAAAAAAGTTGCCCTTCAGGTCACGTTTAAATCTTTCTCCATTTATTTTAAAAATGTGTGCTCTAGTTTTGAACTCCCCTACCCTAGAGAAAAGACCTTTGCTATTCATCTTATCGGTACCCCTCATGATTTTATAAACCTGTATAATGTCACCCATCAACCTGCTAAAGCTCTAGTGACAAAGGTCACAGCCTATCCAGCGTATCATTACAGCTCAAATTCTCCAGTCCCAACAACATCCTGCTATGTTTCCCGAACCCTCTCCAATTTAATCACATCCTTCCTATAGCAAGGCAATCGGAACAATACTCAAAAAGTGACCACCTACCAACTCCGAGAACTCAATGGTCTGATCAATGAAGGCAAGCGTGTTAAATGCCTTCTTAACCACCTCGTCCAACTTGCAAAGGATTATGTAACATCAATCCTTTGGTCTCTCAGTTTTACAACTCCATCCACAGTTCTATTAACTGCAAAAGTCCTGCCCTTATTTGGTTTACCAAAATGCAATACCTCGCATTTATCCAAATTAAACTCCATCTGTCACCCCTCAGCCCAATGGCCAATTGTTCAAGATCCCACTATAATTTTAGACACCTCCTAAATGCTCATCCAAACTGATCATTTAATTTCAGCAACATTCAAAAAATTATGAAAGAATATTGTCATCTATCAAGTTGCCTTTTTAACAAAGTTGTGAAGTGAGGGCCTTGAGAGTAGTTGGAGGTTTGGAAGGTGCCAAGGATTTTTGGTGAATTTCTGCTGTGCATCTTTTAGACAATGCATGCTGCTGCTACTGAGCATCAATGGTTGGAGAAAGTGGGTGTTTGTGGATGTGATGCCAATCAAATGGACTTTTTTGTCCTGGATGGCATCAAGCTTCTTGAGTGTTGTTTGAGCTGCATCCATCCAGACAAGTGGGAAGCATCCCATCACACTCCTGACTTGTGCCGTGTACAAGGTGGACAGGCTTTCATAAGTTAGGTGGCGAGTTACTTGCCGCAGTATTCCTAGCCTCTGACCTGCTCTTGTAGCCACTATGTTTACGTGGCGAGTTCAGCTGCATTTCCAGTCAATGGTAACCCTAAGGATGGTGAGACAGGGGGATTCCATGACACCACTGAATGTCATGGGCTGGAGATTCGGTTGTCTCTTATTGGAGATGGTCACGGCCTGGGGTTTGTGTGGTATGAATGTTACTTGTAGCTTCTCCGGCCAAGCCATTTGTACATTTGGGATGTTAGATTCTTAGCTCGGGAGAACGGTTGTTTCATGTTTGAAATGTATACTCAGCAGTAGACGAATCTGTAGCTACCTTTGCTTCCTTGATAAATTGTTGTTTTCCAATTTGCTTTTTCCACTAGGCACTGTCTTCCAACATGATGAGAGACAACGGGAGAGAAAGCGTTCCAGCTCTTATCATGAATGAATCTTTTTTCTCTTTTTCTGCTCTCTTCTCAATAACAGCTGTTGAAATATAGTTTAGTGGGAATTTCAGAGTTTAGCTGCACTATCTTTCCAAGCTGGCTGACTGGCAGTTGAGCTCTCCATTCAGAATGTGTAAAAGTACCATATATGTGTGAACTACAACAGGAAACGTGAGTTTCTTGATGCTGATTCAGTTGCCTGTTTCAATGACTACAGATGAAATCATGATTTAAATGCAGATTAATTTATTCATTCATTCCACATAGGTTGCCCGAAGCTTGCTGCAGTCCATAGTCAGAAGACAACAGCCATCATTTTAGGTCCATGCTTTTGTCGTTTTGAAAGAAACTTCAGTCCATGCAAGTTTCCGCTATAACAATCAGATAATGGAAATTGAAACAAAATAGTCCATACTTAGACCTATCTGACAGGTTTCCAACTCTAGATCCACACAGCTCCACGGGTCGGGAATTCCACAGGATATCAACTCACAATTTTAGTCATACATGTGGTTTCTGACAATCTGGAGACTGCAAGTTTCTTTGCATTAAATCAGCTCACAGGGCTCATTAGTTCCTCCTCAACCATTTCCCTCAAAGTCACAATGCACACTTGAAACACTTTAAAAGAGGCAGCAATAAATGTTATTTTTTTCTACATCTTTTTGCACTGTCATTCACACTTTCAGTACTGCAGCACTTCTTCCATTTGACAGTTTGTCATTACAAAGTTACTAAGGCTCTCACCCTGACTTTCAACTGACTAAAAGTTAAGACGCCTGAGAAAAGTAAGACAGTGAAGTGCTTATTGCAATTATGCTAATGCAGCTCATTAAAATTATTTCTTCCAAATATGATCTGCAACAAATTGTAAGGATGAGACTCGAGGCTGGGTGTAGATGAATGCTTTTGATAGACTGCTTCAATCTTGTCACTATTATAACTCAATCTCACTATTATAACCAGAGATAATGGGAACTGCAGATGCTGGAGAATCCAAGATAACAAAGTGTGAGGCTGGATGAACACAGCAGGCCCAGCAGCGTCTCAGGAGCACAAAAGCTGACGTTTCAGGCCGAGACCCTTCATCAGAGAGAGGGACGGGGAGAGGGTTCTGAAATGAATAGGGACAGAGGCGGAGGCGGAGGCGGACCGAAGATGGATAGAGGAGAAGATAGGTGGAGAGGAGAGTAGAGGTGGGGCAGGTAGAGAGGGCATAGGTCAGTCCGGGGAGGACGGACAGATCATGGAGACGGGATGAGGTCGGTAGGTGGGAAATGGAGGAGTGGCTTGAGGTGGGAGGAGGGGATAGATGGGAGGAAGAACAGGTTAGGGAGGCGGGGACGAGCTAGGCTGGTTTTGAGATGCAGTGGGGGGAGGGGACGAACTGGGCTGGTTTTGGGATGCAGTGGGAGGACGGGAGATTAGAAGCTTGTGAAATCCACATTGATACCATTGGGCTGCAGGGTTCCCAAGCGGAATATGAGTTGCTGTTCCTGCAACCTTCGGGTGGCATCATTGTGGCACTGCAGGAGGCCCACGAGGGACATGTCATCTCAAGAATGGGAGGGGGAGTTAAAATGGTTCGCGACTGGGAGGTGCAGTTGTTTACTGAAAACCGAGCAGAGGTGTTCTGCAAAGCGGTCCCCAAGCCTCCGCTTGGTTTCCCCAATTTAGAGGAAGCCACACCGTGTACAGTGGATACAGTGTACAAATTGGCAGATGTGCAGGTGAATATCTGCTTAATATGGAAAGTCATCTTGGGGCCTGGGACAGGGGTGAGGGAGGAGGTGTGGGGGCAAGTGTACCATTTCCAGCGGTTGCAGGGTAAGTTGCCGGGTGTGGTGGGGTTGAAGGGGAGAGTGTGGAGTGGACAAGGGAGTCTCGGAGAGAATGGTCTCTCCGGAAAGCAGACAGGGGTGGGGATGGAAAAATGTCTTGGGTGGTGGGGTTGGTTTGTAGATGGCGGAAGTGTCGGAGGATGATGCGTTGTATCCGAGGCTGGTGGGGTGGTATGTGAAGACGAGGGGGATTCTTTTAGGGCGGTGGTTGCAGGGGCGGGGTGTGAGGGATGTATTGTGGGAAATGCGGGAGACACGGTCAAGGGCGTTCTGGACCACTGCGGGAGGGAAGTTGCAGTCCTCGAAGAATGCGGACATCTTGGATGTGCGGGAGTGGAATGCCTTATCCTGGGAGCGATGTGGCGGAGGCGGAGGAATTGGGAATAGGGGATGGAATTTTTGCAGGAGGGTGGGTGGGAGGAGGTGTGTTCTCGGTAGCTGTGGGGGTCGGTGGGCTTGAAATGGACATCAGTTTCTAGCTGGTTGCCTGAGATGGAGACTGAGAGGTCCAGGAAGGAGAGGGATGTGTTGGAGATGGCCCAGGTGAACTTGAGGTTGGGGCGGAAGGTGTTGGTGAAGTGGATGAACTGTTCGAGCTCCTCTGGGGAGCAAGAGGCGGCGCCGATACAGTCATCCATGTAACAGAGGGCCTGTGCAGGTGCGCAAGAGGGATGTTCCATGTCACCTACAAAGAGGCAGGCATAGCTTTGGCCCATGCAGGTACCCATGGCCACCCCCTTTGTCTGTACGAAGTGGGAGGAATCGAAGGAGAAGTTGTTGAGGGTGAGGACGAGTTTAGCTAGGCGGAAGAGGGTGTCAGTGGAGGGGGACTGGTCGGGCCTGTGGGACAGGAACAAGCGGAGGGCCTTGAGGCCATCTGCATGAGGAATGCAGGTGTATAAGGACTGGACGTCCATGGCGACATCCACTATTATAACATTGTCATAAACAACATGGATACAAAGTTCCAAAGCTCTTGTCTTGACTAAATCAAGCTTTGTACAGCTTCATTTACTGTTCAGGTTTCATACACAATTCCTCTAAATCCTTTCACCATCTATATATCGTAATATATATCGTGGCAAATAATTAGTCGCGTGTTATGAAAGTAAAGAGTCAAAATTCATAGTCTCCATGTGCAAGAGTCCACAACACAAATAACCCACAATTCTACAATCTGTGAAATATCAGTTGGAATGCAAGCTGATTAAAAAAGCTCAAAGGCAACAGAAATGAGAATTAATGCTATTGGTGAAACTCCAAAGGTTAACATATCACACTGCATGCATCTTTGTATACATGGGAAGGTAATAAATGAGATTTGATTTGACATATAACTGTCACATGTAGACAGACACAGTGAAAAGTATTGTTTTACATGCTAACCAAACTGGGCTGATACGGCATCAGGAAAGCCAGTGCCAGACATGAGACTGCTGAGTGAGAGGCATTATTTCAGGGGATAACGTTTGGTGTAGGAACCAGAGGAATGGACCTGCACAAGTAACGGACATGGTCAATGTGAGGTCAGGTCGAATGACATATAACGATCAAGTAGATGCAACAGCCCTGAACGAGAATGTCACCAAGACCATACGAATGCTGCAAACTCGCAAACAGTGCAGGGGCACAACGTGCCCAGCTCCTCGACAGCCTTTCCAATAGTTCGAGAACATGTGTGTTCGACTTCTCCGTCAAGCATCGAAGATACCTCGGAATCGGAGATGGTCACTGCCTCGACGCCTTTTCCACTTGCAGAATAAAACTGATTTCTCGCGAGATACTCTCGGCGCAAGAGGCAGGCTACTGCACATTACACTCTGCCCGTATCCGAGGCAGGATTAGAGGAACCTGAACCGATGCTAGAACATCCAGAAACCACAAAAGAAAAAGAACCAGCCTGTGTCCTTGAACTCAGAAGGGGAGGAATATATTGAATGTAACGAGGTCAGCCAGATGGACAGCACAGAGTGAGTTTCCTGAATGGGGCTTAATCTAGTCCAGTCAGGAAGCCCTGGCTGATTGATAAGAACTGGAGTGTCAGGGCTCTCAGTTTGTCAATAAAAGGTGACTTGGTGACAGGATACCAGCTCTGTGGAGTTATTTCAGGTCCCTCTTAAAAACAAAATTTTTGATCCCTTCCACTGAGACAAATTAAAAATTCTGAGTGAAAACCAAGAGGACTGCGGATGCTGTAAATCAGAAACAAAAGCAGAAGTTGCTGGAAAAGCTCAGCAGGCCTGGCAGCATATGTGAAGGAAAATCAGAGTTACCATTTCAGTGACCTTTCCTTAGTTCTGAACAAGTACATTTGTCAAATGAATGCTGCAAACTCGCAAACAGTGTGGAAGCATGACATGCCCAGCTCCTCGACAGCCTTTCTGATAATTTTGAGCATCTTGCTAAATCTCCTCTACACTCTCTCTAAAGCTTCCACATTTCTCCTATAATGAGGCGACAAAAGCTGAACATAAAAATACAAGTGTGGAGTAACCAGAGTTTCAGAGAGCTGCAGCATAACCTAATGGCTCTTAAAATCAATTCTCCTGTCAATGAAAGCCAACACACCATATGTCTTCTTAAAAACCCTCTCACCTTGGGTAGCAACTTGGTGGGAGCTTTGGATATGGACCCCAAGATCCCTCTGTTTCTCCATACTTCCATTAACCCTGTAATCTACATTCAATTTGAACTTACAAAATAAATCACTTCACACTTTTCTGGTTTGAATTCCATCTGCCAGTTCTTTGCCCAGCTCTGCATCCTGTTGCAACCTACAACAGCCCTCCACACTATCCACAACTCCAACAACCCTTGTGTCATTGGCAAACTTACTGACCCACCCTCCCACTTCCTCTTCCAAATCGTTTATAAAGATTACAATCAGCAGGCGTCCCAGAACAGATTCGTGCAGAACACCACGAGTCACCGAGCTCCAAGCTGAATACTTTCCATCTACTACCAACCTGTCTTCTATCGGGCAGCCAGCTATGTATCCAGACAGGCAAATTTCCCTGAATCTCATGTCTCCTTACTTTCTGAATGAGCCTACCATGTTGAAGCTTATCAAATGTCTTGCTAAACTCCATCGACATCACATCCATGGTCTACCTTCATCGATGTATTTTGTCACATCCTCAAAGAATTCGCTTGTGAGGCCTGACTTACCCCTCTGAAAGCCATGCTATTTCTAATCAAACTGTGCTTTTCCAAATAATCATAAATACAATACTATTCATATTGGGATGTACCCACATCACATGGACTGCAGTGACTTACTCTCACCTTCTCAAAGGCAATTAGAAATGGACAATGGGCACACTCCATGAATGATTTAAAGGAAAAAAAAACTCCAACATGTCTGTCATTTTTGTTCCACTGACACAGTCATCCTCTTCTTTCCACCCTCTACCCAGTTAGAAATTTTAGGTTGAAGCTCCAAACCAGGACTTGAGCACAAAATGATGGCAATGTTGAGGGAATGCTGCAATGCTGATGTACCTACTCTTGGCATTCTTTCTGAAGCCTGAATTCAATGCAAGTCTGCAATAAAAAAGTTAGCCAGAACGTGTCCATTAAACCATTCTCAATTGCCATTTGGTTCACTAATGCCCGATACAGAAGGAAACCTGGCCTAGGATACATGTGATTCCAGTCTTCGCATTCATAAAATCACAGAATCATATGGTACAGAACAAACCCTTCAGTCTAGGCCAGGCATCATAGTTTACGCTTAACTGCCTTCTAAGCAATTTGGCATGAGCAATAAACAGTCACCTAGCCAGCAACACAAGGCCCATTTAGAAAAAGTACTGATAATATTGGCTTCCAAGAGTTACTGACATCCACACCATCAAGAAGCTGAAATAACATAAATAGTGATGCAAAAATTGACTCAGCGGCACCTAACTAAGCTCCCTGACAATGAGCAGAGACTCAGAATCTCCAAGCTGGTAACCTCAATGTCATTACTGATCAAAGCAAAGGATGCAGAGGTACATGCTGTTAATCTTAGTTGTGTGTCACTGGTCAAGTTCAAAAAGGGGGCCACAATGATGATTAAGAGCGTCTAAGTTGGCGGTTGGTTGGCTGACTGTCATAAGCCAAGCTCATTATGTGCTGAAGATACAGAATGACTTGATTTAAAATAAATTAATTTTTAAAAATTGTTTTTCCTCATTATAAGTATAGAATAGTTTTAATAGCCCTGAAGGGAACATTATAAAGATTGACTTTAGGCTTTATGTTTGTTTTGCTCCTGTCCTACAGGGGTTATGCGTGTAATTTTCATCAAAAACTGCTGCTCTAGGCCGGCCCAGATTGAAATTCTAGCAGGTTGATAGTGGCTTGACCACTCGACCATAAATATAGCATAAAGACCCATTCATTCCTTGGCAGTTTTATTAACTGCAATACTGTTTGTTATTAGAAAGGCTGTCAAAACTCATCCGAAAGAATCATTCAAAGGAAACAGCTGAGAATACAATACTGCAAAGATAATTTTCTCTTCAAGTTGTCAAATCATTTTATTTTTAAGGGTAACTGGTGGACAACTATCATGGACGAAGAAGAGACACAAAATGCTACAGGTGGGGGTGGAGTAGTGATATCATCAGACTATTAATCCAGACCCACAAGCTAATGTCATTTGGACTTGGCTTCAAATCTCACTATGACAGATGATACAGCATATTTTCTCTCTCCTACTGTCCCCTTAACTCCTCAATACCTTGTACCTAAACATTTGAAATTAATTCCCTTTATACAATTACAGGAATAAAAATAATTTACATTATAGATATTCAAATATCAAACTTCTAGTTAGATATATGTCACAACCAACTCATACCTGACCTGACCAGAATTACAAAACTTTCAATCAATGTTTAAAACAAAACCAGTACGATGACAATAGATCAGAGCTTCAAAATACAAACAGGCCTCTTTTCACTTCTCATTTCAAAATTACTTTATTTTGAAAGAAAAATAGGACTGCTACAGAAAGTATAAACTGCAAATCTCACTGAAAAAATTCTACAAGAAGCCAATGTAATGCTGTACCTGTAAAGAATCAGGGAAATTTCAAAAAGGGACAGACCTCCTAAAAAGACAGACCGAGCGGCTGACTGCATCTCTCTCAGCAGACAGCCACCTTTTTCAGGCATATCTATGTTACCCTCCAGAAATGTATGAAAGAGAGCTTAAAAATTGAATGCAACAATAAGCCTGTCACTGTCAGCAGAAAATGTCCTTGTGTCTGGCCCAGAGTGCTGAGGGACACAGCTTTGATAATAGCGATTTTTAACAGCCCTATCCTACCAGGAAAAAACATAGAATCACCCCTTCTTCCTCCACATGCTGTCAGAGAGTTCAAAAGTAATCACCACAAAGGAATTTTGATCACAAAATCAATATCAAAACTGTCAGCTCAACTATCAAGGTCAACGCGACTGGCCACATCCAATCACAGCTGCTACATCTTTGTACTTGCTCTTCACAAATAATTCAGAGGCTCATCTGCATTTTGCTTTTACTTTTATCAGTTGCACTCATCGCTTACTTTTGTACCTGTGTGTTATGTTACTACTTCTTCTTGTATCTGGAGTCATACAGTTGCACGGCACTGAAACACACTTTGGTCCAACTTGGGTCATGCCTCCGGATATCCAAAATTAATCCAGTCCCACTTGCCAGCACTTGGTCCATATCCCTCTAAACCCTTCCCGTTCATGCACCCATCCAGATGCCTTTTAAATGCAATTGTACAAGCCACGACCACTTCGTCTGGAAGTTCATTCCACACACACACCATCCTCTGATTGGAAAGGTTGCCCCCCTTAGGTCCCTTTTAAATCTTTCCCTTCTCACCCTAAACCTGTACCCTCAAGTTTTGGACTCCCTACCCAGGGAATAAAGACCTTGGCTATTCACTCTATCCTTACCCTTCACGATTTTATAAATCTCGATAAAATCATGCCTCAACCTCCGACACTGCAAGGAAATTAGTCCCGCCTATTCAGTTGTTCTGTATTGCTCAAACCCTGCAACCCTGGTAACATCTTGGTAAAGCATTTCTGTACCCTTGTAAGTTCAACAACATCCTTCCTATAGCAGGGAGATCAGAATTGCACACTGTATTCCAAAAGTGGCCGAACCAATGTTCTGTACAGCCACAACGTGACATCCCAATTCCTATACTCAATACACTGACCGATAAAGGCAGGTGCACAAAACACCTTCTTCACTACCCTGTCTACCTGTGACTCCAACTTCTAGGAACTATGAACCTGCACGCCAAGGTCTCTTTGTTCAGTAATACTCCCCAGTAATTTGATAAACTGCTCTTTATGTTAATTCAAGAAAGCCTGATTAAATTACCTCCACTTAAAACTTATATTCATTTGGCAAAAACCAAAGAGCTGCAGATGCTGAAAATCAGAAACAAAACCAGGAATTGCTGGCAAAACTCAGCAGGTTTGGCAGCATCTGTGGAGGGAAAGCAGAGTTAACACTCTGAACAAGGCTCACCAACCTGAAACATTAAGCCTGTTAGCGATCCACAGATGCTGCTAGACCTGCTGAGTTTTCCCAGCAATTTCTGATTCACGTTCATTTGGATCTGGGAGAAAGGTTTCCAAGGAAGAGATTCTTTCTGAATTAACCTTGGTGCAACCAACGGAGAGAACAGCTGAATAAACAAGGGGAATTGGTTTATCGTTCCTGACTTGGGAAATTAATGATTTGGCGAATCCCTGTCTGCAGCTGCAACAAATTAGGGAATGTCATTCAGAGGCTGTTGTAAAACTTATCACTTCTAAAGAGACGCATCATGCAATCGTCATGAACATTCTATTTAGGCAAAGTGCTTTTAAATTTATTTATAACATCATTTAGATCCCAGCTCCTGGGAAAATATATCCAACACCCAGAAATCCTCTGAACACTGAAGGACGAATTAGGAAACAACTCTTTTCTCTGCCATGTAACCAAACAACAAATTTCATCATGAAAATCTTCCGCACTGCACTGATTTGCAACAAAAATGTATATTCTTCATGCACTATTTTTACTTCCACAAGACCATAAGACATCGGAGTGAAAGTGAGGCCATTGGGCCCACCGAGTCCACTCTGCCATTTAAGTCATGGCTGATGGGCATTTCAACTTCACTTCCCTGCACTCTCCCCGTAGCCCTTGATTCCTTATGAGATCAAGAATTTATCCATCTCTGGCTTGAAGGCATCTAATATCCCGGCCTCCACTGCACTCCGTGGCAATGCATTCCACAAGCCCACCACTCTCTGGCTGAAGAAATGTCATCTCATTTCCGTTTTAATTTTACCCCCTCTAATTTTAAGGCTGTGCCCACGGGTCCTACTCTCCCCTAACGGAAACAACTTCCCAGCGTCCACTCTTTCTAAGCCATACATTACCTTGTAAGTTTCTATTGGATCTCCCCTCAACCTTCTAAACTCTAATGAATACAATCCCAGGATCCTCAGCCATTAAACCTACCATTCCAGGGATCATCCGTGTGAATCTCCACTGGACACGCTCCAGGGTCAGTATGTCCTTCCTGAGGTGTGGGGCCCAAAATTGGACACAATATTCTAAGTGGGGCCTAACTGGAGCTTTATAAATTCTCAGAAGCACATCACTGCTTTTATATTCCAACCCTCTTGAGATGAACGACAACATCTTTCTTAATCACAGATTCTACCTGCAAGTTAACTTTTAGAGAATCCTGGACCAACACTCCCAGATCCCTTTGTACTTCGGCTTTATGAATTTTCTCACCGTTTAGAAAATAGTCCTATGCCTGTATTCTTTTTTCCAAAGTGCAAGACCTCGCATTTGCTCACGTTGAATTTCATCAGCCATTTCCTGGATCACTCTCCTAAACTGTCGAAATCTTTCTGCAGCCTCCCTGCCTGTCCACCTATCTTCGTATCATCGGCAAACTTCGCCAGAATGCCCCCAGCCCCTTCATCCAGATCATTAATACATAAGGTGAACAGATGTGGCCCCAACACTGTACCCTGCGGGACACCACTTGTCACCAGTTGCCATTCCGAAAAACAGCCTTTTATCCCAACTCTCTGCCTTCTGTCAGACAGCCAATCCCCAATCCAAGCCAGTAGCTCACCTCGAACACCATGGGCCCTCACCTCGCTCAGCGGCCTCCCGTGAAACACCTTATCAAAGGCCTTTTGGAAGTCTAGATAGATAACATCCACTGGGATTCCCTGGTCTAACATACTTGTTACCTCTTCAAAGAATTCTCACAGTTTGTCAGGCATGGCCCCCACTTCCTAAATCCATGCTGACTTGTTCTAATCTGACCCTGCACTTCCAGGAATTTAGAAATCTCGTCCTTAACAATGAATTCCATAATTTTACCAACTACTGAGGTTAGGCTAATTGGCCTGTAATTTTCCATCTTTTGCCTTGATCCTTTCTTAAACAAGGGGGTTACAACAGCAATTTTCCAATCATCTGGGACTTTCCCTGACTCCAGTGACTTTTGAAAGATCACATCCAAAGCCTCTGCTGTTTCCTCAGCCACGTCCCTCAGAACTCTAGGATGTAGCCCATCGGGGCCAGGAGATTTAGCAATTTTTAGACCCTTTAGGTTTTCTAGCACTTTCTCTTTTGAAATGCCTACCATACTCAACTTTGCCCCCTGACTCTCCCTAATTGTTGGCATACTACTCATGTCTTCCACTGTGAAGACTGACGCAAAGTACTTATTGAGTTCTTCAGCTATTCCCTTACCTCCCATTACTAGCCTTCCAGCATCAATTTGGAGTGGCCCACTGTCTACTTTTGCCTCTCGGTTGTTTCTGATGTCTTGAAAGAAACCTTTACTATCATTTCTAATATTACTAGCTAGTCGACCTTCATATTTGATTCTCTCCTTCCTTGTTGCTCTCTTTGTTATCCTCTGTTTGTTTTTGTAGCCTTCCCAATCTTCTGATTTCCCAGTGCTCTTGGCCACTTTATAGGCTGTCTCTTTTTCTTTGATACATTTCCTGGCTTCCTCTGTCAACCATGGCTGTCTAATCCCACCCCGGATAATCTTTCTTTTCTTTCTTTTCTTTGGGATGAACCTCTGTACTATGTCCTCAATTACACCCAGAAACTCCTGCCATTGTTGGTCTACTGTCTTCCCCGCTAGGCTCTCCTTCCAGTCGATTTTTGTCAATTCCTCTCTCGTGCCCCTGTAATTACCTTTACTTAACTGTAACACCATTACATCTGATTTTGCCTTCTCTCTTTCAAACTGCAGATTAAACTCTACCATATTATGATCGCTGCCTCCTAAGTGTTCCCTTACTTTCAGATCTTTTATAAAGTCTGGCTCATTACATAACACTAAGTCCAGAATAGCCTGTTCCCTTGTGGGCTCCATCACAAGTTGTTCCAAAAAATCATTCTGCAATCATTCCATGAATTCCCTTTCTTTGGATCTATCGGCAACATTATTCGTCCAGTGCACCTGCATGTTGCCGTCCCCCATGATCACTGTGACCTTGCCTTTCTGACATGCCCTATCTATTTCTAGGTGCATCTTGTGCCCCTGGTCCTGATCACTGTTGGGAGGTCTGTACATAACTCCCATTATACTTTTTTTTAGCCATTGTGGTACCTCAACTCCACCCACATAGACTCCACACCTTCTGACGCTATGCCATTCAGTGCCGTAGATTTAATTTCATTCTTGACTAACAAGGTAACCCCTTCCCCTCTGCCCACCTCCCTGTCTTTTCGATAAGTTGTGAATCCTTGGATGTTGAACTGCCAGTCCTGAACTCCCTGCAACCATGTCTCTAAGATGCCTACCACATCAGAATCATTCAAGAGGATTTGTGCTGTTAATTCATCTACTTTGTTGTGAATACCAACAGCATTTAGATAAAGTGCCTTCATGCTAACTTTCTTATCATTATTAGAGATATTGGAAATCCTAAGATGTCTTAAGCTATCTTTTCTTCTTGCTTTTGCAGAATTCAATAGGTTCCGCTCTGTACTGGGAAAAGAGTTAGTGAAGTGGGAACACATTAAATTATTGAAAAATTCAGCAAGTCTGGCAGCATCTGTGGAGTGAAAGCAAAGTTAACATTTTGGGTCCAGTGACCATTCTTCAGAATTTAGGAACACATGAAACTAACAAAGTGGATATGACCTTTTATTGCATTATTTCTTTGATTCAATTCTATTTACCTGGGTTTGCTAACTCTTCTACTCTTTCCTTATGCTGCAGCTCAGGTAACCTGTGTTACTCTATTGTGGCATTTACCGTGCTGCTAGACATTAATTTATAGGTATCTGCTAGAGAAGAAAGCTGTTTCCTTGTTGATATCAAGATCAACATCAAAACACCAAAAACACAAAACTCAAGAATGGGAAAGTTTTGACAAAATGACTGTCACTAGAAGAAATGTGACCTCACCAATGCGAAGCACAGCATAGCTCAACTGGAATGCAGAGGTCAATGCAAGTTACTGTCAACACTCTGCAAAATGACACCTTATTTCTAAATCTATTTTTCTGTTCAGGTTTCTTGAGTTCTTCAGAAGCTTTCCCCACTTCAAATGAACTAAATCTTGTAGAATTATGCTCCATAACTGCTCGTTAAAGACCATCACCATCAGAAACATGTCTTTGCCTCTTCCAGGGACGCCTAACCTGAAGAAGTTACCCCCCTCCCTCCGGACCAACCTCAGGGAATCTCTCTCCCACTGCAACTCTCTTGTCCCACCTATACTCTCCTCTCCACCTATCTTCTCCTCTATTTATCTTCGGTCTGCCTCCCCATCTCTCCCTATTTATTTCAGAACCCTCTCCCCATCCCCCTCTCTGATGAAGGGTCGAGGTCTGAAACGTCAGCTTTTGTGCTCCTGAGATGCTGCTTGGCCTGCTGTGTTCATCCAGCTCCACACTTTGTTACAGTGACAAAGCATTTAGTTTTAAGGAATATTGCATGTGAGCTGCAAGGCTGTTTAGTTATCATTAAAGCTGTGAGTGGACAGAACAAACTCAACTCAGGTTTTATGAAAAGACAATATGATATCAACTCCAGAATATTCAACTTAGTGATCAACTAAGCTTTTATCACTTCTGTCAGCATCAATCTACATTCAAACGCATTTGCTAACACTAAGTTCAACCTCATATTTACTACTGGCCTTCAGACACGACAAAACACACAGCAATACTTTATACTTTTGCTATCCAATAACTACGTTCAAAGTATTTCTCCTAACGGTTTTCAATGTCACTTTGAAAATAGACTAAAATTTTTAAACGCGGCACAATGATAATTTACCATGTCACAAAATATAAATATGCTTCCAATGCTTTTTAAACTGGATTCAAACCACACACATAAATGGCTTTAAATTACATTTTGCTGCCAAGGTGAATTAATTTTCTCTGAAAAGAAACAATGACATTTTAAAACCTATACTAACATAATCTACTCATTAATTTGAATATTTAATCATTGCTTGATATGATACAGAACCAGTCAGCATTCTCCTGTATTCTACGACACACACCTCTCCCAAAATATGCACAGACTTATTATCAAACTGCAGCCAGTCAGTTTGTTGCCTTGCGCTTAAGGGCAATATTGCAAAAGAGGGAGTCCTTTTAGATCGAATCTTAACATATATAATGGAAGTTACATTTTCAGTTTGGATTTGGCTTCAGAAAAAGGCAAAACTGTAGTCTACAGACAGCCAATAGCTTTCATTGAAAACTAAACAAAAGTGAACGCTTCACTAAAATTAAATGACTACTTACTTGGTTAGAATATCAATCTACTTTAAAAACAACACTAAATTTAATAGTTGAAATTAATCTAGCTATAACGCTCAATTCATGAAACCAGAATCTAATTCACGCCGTGTGGTGGTGCTCCTGAGATGCTGCTTGGCCTGCTGTGTTCATCCAGCTCCACACTTTGTTATCCTGTAATTCACGCCAGCCTGGAGAATCGCTTTACACATTTTAAACTTTAAAACATGGCAAAACTATCAGGAAATGACCATCCTGCCTGTATTAGTCAGCATCGACCCATTACCAGTTTAACTGTCAGCAAGTCCAGACATCACCAGCTGAAAAGCCGCATACCAAATAAACTAAGCATCTATAATCTATAGTGATAATGGGAACTGCAGATGCTGGGGAATCCAAGATAATAAACTGTGACAAAAGCTCTCTGATGAAGGGTCTAGGCCTGAAACATCAGCTTTTGTGCTCCTGAGATGCTGCTGGGCCTGCTGTGTTCATCCAGCCTCACATTTTATTATCTATAATCTACATATCTCTGGGTACAGCAGAATAGAGAAAATGTGTACTTAATTCAGTATTGCAAGATTGGGTACAAAGAGATCTCCACAACAGACCACACATAATTTTATCCATTGTTATATCTAGTCATTCGAAATAGCAGTGGCTGACAAGAACTCCAAATAGCTCTTTCAGCACCAGCTTTGAACAAATTATATAAAGATGCGACAGCCTCTGATAGGCTCACCTTACGCAGTTTCTGATAAGGTGGAGAGGAAATTGCCATCATTTTCAAACGCTGCAAAAACATTCCAACTTTCTGCAGAGATGTTCTCACTACAGCCATCATTGTGAGTTTGCCTGTCATATAAAAGCATCTTAAAATTTGCATTATAACTAAAGAGCAAAAATCATTTCCTTGTCGTCAATGGACTTGATTTGTTACATTTGAGCATGCTCACTCTGCATCTTCCACAGAAGCCTGAAGAAGCTGGAAGCTTAATGTGCTCAGGGTGAGGTGAAAGGTTGCCACAGAATGGAATTAGCCAGTCACATCCAGTGCATCTGCCAAACGCCACCAAAAAATAAAGACTTACTTACTGCAGCAGCACAACCTTGTGAAACAGATTGTGTGTGTGTGAGAGAGAGAGAGAGAGAGAGGCAGGAGAAAGACATGGGGGAAAAATACAGACAGATATACACACACAAGACACAAAAACTTCATGCTTTGGGACCCAACTCAAGCTCTAAAAATAATCCAGTGTCAATTATTATTTCCTGGGTAGAAAAGGGCAGCAAATAGAAAGAGACAGAAAAGAACTATCCCCGATCAGGGACAGCATGGGGAACTTGTGCGTGGAGTCTGAGCGGATAGGGGAAGCCCTAAATGAGTTTTTTGCTTTGGTTTTCACAAAGGAAAGGGACCTTGTTGTGAATGAGAACTTTGAGGAGCAGGAAAACAGGCTTGAACAGATCAAGATTGAGGAAGTTGATGTGCTGGAAATTTTGGCAAACATTAAGATTGCTAAGTCCCCAGGGGCAGACCAGATGTATCCGAGGTTGCTCCGGCAAGTGAGAAAGGAGGTTGCTAAGCCGCTGACGAAGATCTTTGCTTCCTCATTCTCCACGGGAGACATACTGCAAGATTAGAGGGAGGCAAATGTTGTTCCTCTTTTCAAGAAAGGGAATAGGGAAATCCCTGGCAACTACAGACCAATCAGTCTTAAGTCTGTGGTCAGCAAGGTTTTGGAAAGAATTCTGAGGGATAGGATTGCTGACTATTTGGAAAAGCATAGCGTGATTAAAGGGAGTCAGCATGGCTTTGTGAGGGGCAGATCATGCCTTACAAATCTTATTGAGTTCTTTGAGGAAGTCACGAGGCAGGTTGACGAGGGTCGAGCAGTGGATGTGGTGTACATGGACTTCAGCAAGTCATTTGATAAGGTTCCCCACGGCAGGCTCATTCATAAAGTCAGGAGGTATGGGATACAGGGTGATTTGGCTGTCTGGATTCAGAATTGGTTGGCTGACAGGAGGCAGAATGGTTGTAGATGGTAAATATTCTGCCTGGAGGTCAGTGCTGAGTGGCATCCCACAGGGCACTGTTCTTGGGCCTCTGCTCTTTGTAGTTTTTATAAATGACTTGGACGAGGAGGTTGAGGCGTGGGTTAGTATGTTTGCTGATGACACAAAGGTTGGAGGTGTCGTTGATAGTATCGAGGGCTATTGCAGGCTTCAGCGAGACAGTGACAGAATGCAGAGCTGGGCTGAGAAATGGCAGATGGAGTTCAACCCGGATAAATGCGAATTGATGCATTTTGGAAGGTTGAACTTAAATGCTGAATATAGGATTAAAGGCAGGATTCTCGGCAGTGTGGAAGAACAGCAGATCTTGGTGTTCAAGTGCGTAGCTCCTCTTAAAGTTGCCACCCAGGTGGATAAGGTTGTTAAGAAAGCATATGGTGTTTTGGCTTTCATTAACAGGGAGATCGAGTTTAAGAGCCGCGGGGTTATGCTGCAGCTCTACAAAACCCTGGTGAGACCACACTTGGAACATTGTGTCCAGTTCTGGTTGCCCGATTATAGGAAAGATGTGGAGGCTTTGGAGAGGGTGCAAAGGAGTTTTACCAGTATGCTGCCTGTACTGGAGGGCTTGTCTTAAGAGGAGAGGTTGACTGAGCTCGGACTTTTCTCTCTGGAGAGAAGGAGGAAGAGAGGTGACCTGATCGAGGTGTACAAGGTAATGAGAGGCATGGATAGAGTCGATAGCCAGAGACCTTTCCCCAGGGCAGGATTGACTGCCATGAGGGGTCATAGTTTTAAGGTGTTAGAAGGAAGGTATAGAGGAGACGTCAGAGGGAGGTTCTTCACCCAGAGAGTTGTGAGTGCATGGAATATTAATCTACAGTTCTGGATTACTAGTCCAGTGACACCAGCCTCTCCATCCACTCACTGTATGTAAAGACTACCACCGTGACTGTGCAATGTGTGTTCTGTGCACGGTGAAGAATTCAGGTAAACTTTTCTGACATCAATATTCTGGTAATGTCATGTTAAAAAGCTGGAGGGAATGAAATACACAAATTCGAACTTCATTACACATAGCACTTGATCAAATCCCGGGTTAAATTAAAATGGAAAACAAAGGGTCAGAGCTAGACAACGGTGAATTTTATTTTTAATCACCAATGTCCAAGAACTAAGTGATTTCTCATTTGGCCAAAACACAGAATCTCTGCAGTGTGGAAGCAGGCCCACTCAGTCCACATGGACGCTCCCAAGAGCATCCCACCCAGAACTTTCCCTACCCTATCCCTGTAACCCTGCATTTCCCATGGCTAACCCACCTAACATGCAAATCCTTGGACTATGGGAGGAAACTGCAGCACCTGGAGGAAACCCATACAGACATGAGGAGAATGTGAAAACTCCACACAAACAATTGCTAAAGGGTGGAAGTGAACCCAAGTCCCTGGCACTATCAGGCAACAGTGCTAACCACTGAGCCATCCCGGCATGAACCAGTTTAATCAGTTGGCACTGTATCGAAACAAATTAGAATTTCAATGAGGCAAAGCATTTTTTAACCTGTTGGCATAACGTTGTATTCTTGAATGCGTGTCATCCTGAGTCAGTTGTGGAGAATGTGTAGAGCTGCAAATAAAATAATATTTGATTGATCTTTGCATATCTTTAACCAAAATATTGGCAATGATACTTTATTATTTTCCTGGGTTTAACAAATATAATTAATAAACTAGCGAAGTGGCATCAGTAAAATCCACTACAAAAGTACAAGTTCAGGAGGAACTTTGCTGGAACTAACTCGCCATCTCATTGTCATCGCAAACCACCATTATTGAAGTGTTGAGGCATTTTCTTTTTATCTAGTGGGGTATATGGAAAAAATTTGCAGCATGTTCGGTGGGTACGACACTTCGTCACGTCAGCTGTAACACTGCTCCTCAGGAAGAAATGCTGGGATTTTTCTTGTGGTCATCAGATGGAATTTGGATAAACAAAAATTTATTAGACAGTGGCTCAGTGGTTAGCACTGCGGCCTCACGGCACCAGGGACCCAGGTTCGATTCCAGCCTCGGGCGACTGTCTGTGTGGAGTTTGCACGTTCTCCCCGTGTCTGCGTGGGTTTCCTCCGGGTGCTCCGGTTTCCTCCCACAGTCCAAAGATGTGCAGGTTAAGTGGATTGGCCATGCTGAATTGCCCGTAGTGTTCACGGATGTGTGGGTTATTGGGGGATGGGTCTGGGTGGGATGCTTCAAGAGGCAGTGCGGATTTGTTGGGCTGAAGGGCCTGTTTCCACACTGTATGTAATCTAATCTAGTAACCTCTGGAGCAGATTCAATTTGATCCTGGACATTCTGGTCCTGAATCAGCAGCATGACGAGTGTGCCACAAGATCTTCAAATACTGCATGCTGTCAGTACAGCAAATATTGAAGCAGTTGATTTGGATCAATTGATTAATGAATTGACTGGGCAGACAGAAAGGGGAGGAACAGGTGGGACTCATGCACAGAAGGGTAAGATGGGCCCTCTTATGGCAGAGCGGTAGTGTCCCTGTCCCTGGTCCAAAAGGCCCAGGTTCAAGTCCCACCTGCACCAGAGGTATGCAATAACATGTCTGGACAGGTTGATTCGGAAAAAATGGTTAAATTTTTTAAAAATGAGTTGTCAAGAAACACCATCCATAAAGAAATATTTCTTGACTTAAAATCCAAATGACGGGCATCATTAGTTTAGTAATTCAGAAGAGCAATGATTCACTTTTAAAATAGAGTCCGATTTTAGAACATAGAACATAGAACATAGAACAGTACAGCACAGAACAGGCCCTTCAACCCACAATGTTGTGCCGACCATTGATCCTCATGTATGCACCCTCAAATTTCTGTGACCATATACATGTCCAGCAGTCTCTTAAATGACCCCAATGACCTTGCTTCCACAACTGCTGCCGGCAACGCATTCCATGCTCTCACAACTCTCTGCGTAAAGAACCTGCCTCTGACATCCCCTCTATACTTTCCACCAACCAGCTTAAAACTATGACCCCTCGTGCTAGCCATTTCTGCCCTGGGAAATAGTCTCTGGCTATCAACTCTATCTATGCCTCTCATTATCTTGTATACCTCAATTAGGTCCCCTCTCCTCCTCCTTTTCTCCAATGAAAAGAGACCGAGCTCAGTCAACCTCTCTTCATAAGATAAGCCCTCCAGTCCAGGCAGCATCCTGGTAAACCTCCTCTGAACCCTCTCCAAAGCATCCACATCTTTCCTATAATACGGCACCCAGAACTGGACGCAGTATTCCAAGTGCGGTCTAACCCAAGTTTTATAGAGCTGCAACAAGATCTCACGACTCTTAAACTCAATCCCCCTGTTAATGAAAGCCAAAACACCATATGCTTTCTTAACAACCCTGTCCACTTGGGTGGCCATTTTAAGGGATCTATGTATCTGCACACCAAGATCCCTCTGTTCCTCCACGCTGCCAAGAATCCTATCCTTAATCCTGTACTCAGCTTTCAAATTCGACCTTCCAAAATGCATCACCTCGCATTTATCAAGGTTGAACTCCATCTGCCACCTCTCAGCCCATCTCTGCATCCTGTCAATGTCCCGCTGCAGCCTACAACAGCCCTCTACACTGTCAACGACACCTCCGACCTTTGTGTCGTCTGCAAACTTGCTGACCCATCCTTCAATTCCCTCGTCCAAGTCATTAATAAAAATTACAAACAGTAGAGGCCCAAGGACAGAGCCCTGTGGAACTCCACTCACCACTGACTTCCAGGCAGAATCTTTTCCTTCTACTACCACTCGCTGTCTTCTGTTGGCCAGCCAATTCTGTATCCAAGCAGCTAAGTTCCCCTGTATCCCATTCCTCCTGACCTTCTGAATGAGCCTACCATGGGGAACCTTATCAAATGCCTTACTGAAGTCCATATACACCACATCCACAGCTCGACCCTCATCAACCTTCCTAGTCACATCCTCAAAAAACTCGATAAGGTTTGTAAGGCATGACCTACCCCTCACAAAGCCGTGTTGACTGTATTTGATCAAGCCATGCTCTTCCAGATGGTCATAAATCTTATCCCTCAGAATCCTTTCTAACACCTTGCAGACGACAGACGTGAGACTTACCGGTCTATAATTGCCGGGGATTTCCCTATTTCCTTTCTTGAAGAGAGGAATTACATTTGCCTCTCTCCAGTCCTCAGGTACGACTCCAGTGGAGAGCGAGGATGCAAAGATCTTCGCAAGTGGCGAAGCAATTGCATTTCTCGCTTCCCAAAGCAGCTGAGGACAAATCTGATCCGGGCCTGGCGACTTGTCAATCTTAATGTTTGACAAAATTTTCAGCACATCAGCTTCGTCTATCTCTATCCATTCCAGCATGCACACCTGCTCTTCAAAGGTTTCATTCACTACAAAGTTCGTTTCTTTCGTAAAGACAGAAGCAAAAAACTCATTTAGGGCTTCCCCTACCTCCTCAGGCTCCACACACAAGTTCCCTATGCTATCCCTGATCGGCCCTACTCTTTCTTTGACCATTCTCTTATTCCTCACGTAAGTGAAGATTGCAATGTGAAGATTTGTGGGAGGGTCAGCAAGCTTTCAAAAACTAGCACAGGACAACCAGAAAAGCATGAAGCGGGGGAGAAGTTGAAATTTGAGGGCAAGTAACAGGTAGTTAATATAAAAGAAGATTGTAAGAGTTTCTTTCAGATGTAAAAAAGGCAAGAGAGATATAAAAGTAGACACTAGGCCACGGGAAAACGAGGCTGGAGAAGTCGTAAAGGGAAAAAAGTAACAGGTGAGGAAATTACTAGGTATTTTGTATCACACTTCACGGCAGAAGACACCAATAGGATACTAAGAGCATTACGTACCAGAAGAGTCAAGAGCAGAGGTGAGAATAGCAGCTATCACTAAGGAGAAGGTGTGAGGGAAGCTGAAAGGTATGAAGGTGGATAAATCACGTGGACCAGATGCACTACACCCCAGGGTTCTGAAGGAGATAGCTAAGGAGATTGTGCAGACATCGATGGTGATTTTTCGTGAATGACTGGAGTCAGGGAGAGTTCCAGAGGACTGGAAAATGGATAATGTAACACAGTTGTTTAAGGGACAGACAGAACACACACACGTTCTCTCTCTCTCTCACACACACACACACACACACACACACACACACACACACACACACACACACACACACACACGTTCTCTCTCACACACAGGCAGACACACACATTCTACCTCTCACAA